>NW_020885006.1:473276-486360 GCF_003945725.1 Corapipo altera | reverse complement strand
CCCCGGCAGCAGCAGCACTGAGGGCAGAGCTGTTCCCAGCCTGTCTGTCCCTCCAGCCTGGACAAACACCCCCAAAAACTGACACAGGGGATGGAGCTGCTCAGCTGGCACAGCAGGGCACAGGGACAGCAGGGACACTGCCAGCACAGCAGCCAGGGCACGGGGGATCTGGTAGGAAAAGAGGGTTCTTTGAAAAGAGCCACTGAAGGATCTAGAGAGTCAGTCACTTGAGAGCTAAGGGAGCTGGGGGGGCTCAGCCTGGAGAAAAGGAGGCTCAGGGGGGACCTTCTGGCTCTGCAACCCCCTGACAGGAGGGGGGAGCCAGGGGGGGTCGGGCTCTGCTCCCAGGGAACAAGGGACAGGAGGAGAGGGAACGGCCTCCAGCTGGGCCAGGGGAGGCTCAGGTGGGACAGGAGGAGGAATTTCCTCCTGGAAAGGGTGGTGAGGCCTTGGCAGGGGCTGCCCAGGGAGGTTTGGAGTGCCCAGCCCTGGAGGTGTCCCAGGAAGGCCTGGCCGTGGCACTCAGTGCTCTGGGCTGGGGGACAAGGTGGGCATCGGGCACAGGGGGATCCATGGGCTGGGAGGGCTTTTCCAGCCTCAGTGGATCCCACGTATTTGTATGGAATCCCACAGCTCTACCCTGTGCTATAGTTGTTACTACCCAGCAACACAAACACTTCTGGAACCAGACTCCATTCCCTTCCAAGCCCATTCCCAGTGTCCCATTCAATCACTGCTGTGTTGCTGCACATTCTCAGCCTCACTGGACCCACCTGGGCCTTGGGCATAAAACCCTGGCACCACATTCCTGCTCTCCCCCAGCCATCACCTGCAGCAATTCCTGCAGCAATTCCATGGTTCTTCTCTCTTCACAGTTACACCTCAGTAACTCTCATACACAACTCTCACTCCTGTTCATTCTTTTTACTCTGGCAACACATCCACTCACCTTAAATACAGGTTAAAGTGCTACTTTTGTCCCTCTTAAAAACGTGCAGGAAAAAAATTGTTACCAGTGTGCTGAACAACAAAACAGCCCTGGATCTTCTGTTTCTTTTTCCTTAGAGAGCATTTAGGCTTTAGTAAGTCCCCAAGCCTGACTTGAGGATGGAGATTTCTCCTCAAATCACATCAGCAGCAGTAATTAAAACACATCAGCAGCTCAGGCACATGGACACACTGAGCAGTGCAGCCACACCACCCTCTGGGTCACTTGTCATCTTAGGAAAAATGCCCATCACAGAATCCCAGAATGGTCTGTGTTAGAAGGGACCTTAAAGCTCCTCCCATTCCTTGGGCAGGGACACCTTCCACTAGCCCAGGTTGCTCCAAGCCCTGTCCAGCCTCGCCTGGAACAATCCAGGGATGGGGATTTATGTCAGCACAACAGGGATTATGCAATTTTGAAGAGAAAAAGCACCTTGCAAATGAAACACTGCCCGGGGGGTGGAGTCCCCTCTCCAGAAGGAGCCCAGGTGGGCACTGCCTGCCCACTGCAATGGATCCATGGGGAAGGGGCAAAGGAGCCAGAGCAGGAAGAGCAGTGGGAACCAAAGGCACCAGGTCAAGGAAAAAGTAAAACCAAAGAACAACAGGAGCAATCTTTCTCATGGAGGGCAGGTTTCAATCCTGAAGCTCTGTTGTTTCATTGGGGGGGTCACTCACAGGCTGGAAAGACAATTTACCCATGCTTGGATCTGCTCAGGCCCCCCCAGGGCTCATGGGAGCACACAGCACTCAGCACCCAAACTAGTTCACACCTGGATTCAGGTATAAATTAACAGGAACCTGAGACAAACTCCACAAAAAGGACCATCCTCAGCATTCCCCCCTTCCCAGCACCACCTCTGGACACAGCAGCACACACAGGACTCACTTCCAGGGCACAAGGAGAGGATTCCCCTTCCCAAGGTGCAGCAGAGAGGAAACACGAAGGGCCTTTCCCCCTCCCTCCCTGCCAGCAGCCAAGCCTGGCCTGGGCACCAGTGTGCCCTGGGACTGGGCAGGGGCTGCAGCAGCTCAGCCCCAGAGAACCCTTGGATTCCAGGCAGGATGAGCCACAACATCCCAGCAGGTTTGGGGATTCCTTTATCTGCACTTTGCTGCCTTGAGGTCACAAAGCACAGCACCAGGTTCTAACCTGCCTTCAGCACAGGCACCCCCAAGGGCCACACTCTGGCTCAACCCAAAAGCTGGGAGGTTTTACCCACTTTTGACAGCTTTGTGGTCTTTCACTTGCAATTGCACCACCCCCCCCCAGCCCAGCTCTCAAAGCCACATTAACCCAGAACAAATGAAGTCATGTTTCTACCAAATTCCACCATCATTATCAGACCAGAAAAACAGAAATAGGAACCCAAACTTCCACCCATCTACTGCTTAAAGACCTCTCTGTAGTGAATCACTCACCTCCCAGCCAGGAGCCATCAGCACATCACCATGAGGATCCTGCCCAGGGAAAACTGGTAAGTTCTTCCAGTGACTCCTTTAAAGGGCCCCCAGCCCTCCCACAGCTGGGAATGGTCAGCTTAGATTAGGCAGGGCCTAATTAAGACCAGCTGATCAATCACACTGGAATTATGGCAACCACAGACTTCTTTAAACTGAAATTAAGGGATTGAAATCCTGTTTTAAATCACTTGGGGAACTCCCTCCCAGAAATCACTGATCTATACAAGTTCTCAGCACCATTTGTACTTAAATGTACAGAATCATAATTTGCATTTTATTTCAAAGCATGTTTTAGTGGCCTGGCCCACCACAGTTGTACCTTGCAGAACCACGACAGGACGATATTTTCCATAATTTAACATAATCCAAAGGAGCTGACTGGGGATGGTGGGAGGGAAACCAGAGATGGTTGTTTGGCTGGGCTGGTTTGTGACGAATGTTGCTGGTCCTGGAGCTGAAATCAGGGGACAAATCCTGATAGAGCAAGGAAGGGATGGTTTTAAACTGAAAGAAGAGGGATTTAGATAAGATATTGGGAAGAAATTCTTTCCCTGCCACAGTTTCCCCATCCCTGGAAGTGTCCCAGGCCAGGCTGGAGGGGGCTTGGAGCAGCCTGGGCTGGTGGAAGGTGTCCCTGCTCATGGCAGGGGGTGGAACAAGATGAGCCTTAAGGTCCCTTCCCACCTGAGACAAACTCCACAATTCCGTGATTTTATGAGATCTCCCCAACCCCAGAACCCCTCAGTCCCAGAGCACCTTCAGGAGGGGTTTGCAGCTTGTGCACAAGCACTTCCCTACATGTGGGGCTCTTCAGTCAATTGTGTTTGAAAGAGAATTGCAAAGATTAATTTAGGAGCAAAGGGACGTGTTTTAATTGTCAGGAGATACTTCAAGGCATCTTTTGTGGGACTGTTAATAAAGTGCCCCCAGGGAATGAAGACACCAACCCATCACATCCAAGACAAGGATTAATGACCCCATAAAACACTCCCTGGTGTCCCCTAAAGCGAAACTGGCAATATTTATAAATTAAAAATTACCATTTCCAAGCCTCCTACCGGCAGCAGCTGGATTGATGCAGGAACTCCTGACAGCCTTAACACAACACGACAAACCAGCCCCAAAACAAACAATAAACAACAGTCCCAGCACCGGCAAAATATTTTCTTCCTTATCAGTTGCAGCTCCTGATAAATGACAGATGTAAGTTGGTATTACCAGGCTGGCAGCAAACTTGTTATTTCTGAGCGTGTTCTCCAGATCCAGGATAATGTATTGTGGATATTGATGTTCTGGTGACAATCCTTTGACCTTGCAAAATTTCATGGAAGAAAAATGCCCAGGCCACGGACTGAGCTGCAATACTTTGTTAATGACAGGCCAGAGAAGATGGAAGGAGAAGGTCCCAGCCCTGTATCAATCACTGTTTCTCACTGCCTGGAAAACTGAGAAGGAGTGTTTGATAAATGGCAGTATTTCTAAATTTACCCAATCCAAATGGAGTTCAGCTTAAAACTCCCAATGTCAGAATCTCCCCTTTGTATCCCTGGTTCTGACAAGGGAAATCAGGCATTCTGCAGGATCTGCTTCATCAAAATGAGGTTCCTTGGTTGGCAGAGTGAAAACTGGAGAGTCAGGGCTGGTTTGTGATAAAAACTGACCCGGGAGAGACCCTAACCCATGAACATGCTGATGCTGCAAATACTGGAAATGCTGCTCTGGGAACTCTCCACTGCCTCAGAATCCCAGACTGGTTTGGGTGGGAAGGAACCTTAAAGCTCATCCTGTTCCACCCCTGCCATGGGCAGGGACACCTCCCACTGGAAGGGTTTCATCCTGAGCCTCAGCTTCCCCATGGTGTAAATCCCTGCTAGGAAGGGACAGTGACACAAGTGAGGATCTTCCACACAGGTGGAATATCAAAAAAAAACCCCAACCCAACCCAACCTGCCCCAAAACCCAAGAAGAAATAAATGTCCGGCTCTGGTCTCGTTAATATCAAATAATTGAACAGGAGTGACATGAATCAAACAGTTACAGACCAAGGGGGAATGGCTTCCCACTGCCACAGGGCAGGGAGAGATGGGATATTGGGAAGGAATTGCTGGCTGGGAGGGTGGGGAGGCCCTGGCCCAGGTTGCCCAGAGAAGCTGTGGCTGCCCCTGGATCCCTGGAAGTGTCCCAGGCCAGGTTGGAGCAACCTGGGCTGGTGGAAGGTGTCCCTGCCCATGGCAGGGGTGGCACTGGATGGGCTTTGAGGTCCCTTCCGTCCAAACCATTCTGGGATTCCATGATTTATTTCATAAGGGGTTTTTTTTGTTTGTTTGGGGTTTTTCTGTTTTGTTTTGTTTTATTCTTGAAACTGCATTAAAAACATGGATTTTCTTGCCTTGTCAGGGCTTCCTCTGTACTGACACCTTCCCACCCTGTGTTGTTCCAGGAATCCCACCCAAGAGAAGCAGTTGTTCTGTTCCCACTGTCCCACGGGCACAGCTGGCAGCCCAGTACTGGCACAGCTCTGAGGGGGGGTTGTTTGCACCCCTCCTCCTCTGTCCCCCAAAAGACACCTCTGCTTTGCCCCTCACTGCAGCAGGAGTGGGAAAGGCCCCTCCAAATCCCTTCCCAGCTGACAGATGCAAAATATTGTGTTTATGCTGCAGCACCACCTGCCTGTCCCCTCTCTGGTACCAATCCTACCCCGAGCACAGAGCTTGGATCCCAGATCTCCAGAGCCCATGGAGATCCCTGCACATGCCAGCCAACCATCCTGCAGCACCTTCTGGCTCTGGCAGGAGGAGGGACCAGCAGCACAGGGAGATGCTGCCTAAAGTGGATTTTTTTACAGTTCAATATTTCCCCTCTCCAGGAAAGTTGCTGGAAATGTGGCAGCATTCCCCAGGCAGAGCTGGGATCTGGAGAGGAGGGAGAAAGGGGTGAAGGAGCCCTGGGTTCCAGCCCTGGATTTGTCTCCCCATCAAGCAGAGTCAGTCAGCACTCACTGACATCTCCACGACTGCACCACCTCCAGGCACACATTGAATTTTCCTCTGTAACTAAATCAAGGGACAAAGGTCGGGGAAAAAATAGAAAAATTGATCTGCAGTCACAGCCCTGCATGTTCCCCTGCTTTAAAAATTATGGTGGCAATCAAAAGAATATGTGTAAAGCTTAAGAATGGTAATTTCCCTTGAACAGCTTCAAAGGGTTTTGCCCTTCGTGCTGTGAAATGAGAGAGAGGGCAGGGAGGGATCTGGAATTACCCACAGCACCAGGGATGTGGACATGGGAATCAATAAATCCAGGGATTCTGTGGCTATCAGCAATAACACACAAGGTGCTAACAGGTTACAACAGACAGCTTTGAACTCCCTTCCTGAAGAACAGGAATGTTTGATCAAGCTGTGCTTCCAAAAAAAACCTGGCATTGGATTGTTAAACCCAAACCTGTGGGGTTACACAGCAAAGTGCTCGATGAGAATCAGAACCAGCCCAGCCTGGGGCTCCCCCTCTGCCCTCCCACAGCAGCTTCTCCCACTGACAGCACACGTGGAGGGTCTGGGGGGCAGTGGGAAGGGATTCCTGGCTGGGAGGGTGGGGAGGCCCTGGCCCAGGTTGCCCAGAGAAGCTGTGGCTGCCCCTGGATCCCTGGAAGTGTCCAAGGCCAGGTTGGAGCAACCTGGGCTAGTGAAAGGTGTCCCTGCCCATGGCAGGGAGTGGCACTGGGTGGGCTTTAAGGTCCCTTGCAACCCAAACCATTCCATGATTTTATGATTCTATAGTTCTAAATTTATATAATTGACTAAACCCTTCCATTGCACCACCCTTTCCTTCCCTAAGCCCAGGCCTGGCCCAGCTCGGGGCTGAATTCCAGCTGTGACGTACGACAGAATTCCCAGATTCCAGCCTCCTCTCCATTCTGCTTTGTCACAGAGCTCCAGTGTAAATTTTTGCTGAAAGCTCTTGCACACTTGCCAGGGTCTGTGGTTTATATCACCCACTCACTGCTGGATTATTTATAGCCCTGAGGCAGCAGCCCCGGTGCCAGATGGTGCTGGGAGGGAAACAAACACACACAGCCAGAGCTGGGAGGGGGATTTGGTGGAGAGAGGAATTATTGAGATCTGAAGGAGGAATTGAGGCTTTCTTATCCTGTGTAGTCACCTTCTGGAAGTGGCTTCTCACCCACAGCTCATCGTGCACTGACCCAGGGAAACGAGTTCAAGCAAAGAGTAAAAACAGATCAATGAGGAAAATGTGAGTTGGCTGAGATGGGTTGTGAGAAAGGATTCAGGTAACAGAGAGATCAAAACAGGAAAAAACAAAAGCACTCTGAAGGATACAAGGCAAACTGTTGCTGTGATGCTGAAGTGAGAATGTCCCCCAGCCTGGGGGAGCCCGGGCTGAGCCCAGGCCATGGCAGAGACCCTGTAGGGAGCACTCAGTGCTCACAGATGATCTGGTTTATTCCCAAGCAGTTTTAAGGGATGCCCTGCCCCTCCCTGTCCCCTAGGGATGTGCTGCCATCCCTCTGCAACCACACCAACCCCAGCACAGCCCTGCCAGCCCCTTGGCTGCTGCTCTGTGCCACAGCCACTGAACCATGGGATGGGTTGGGCTGGGAGGGACCTTAAAGCCCATCCAGTGCCACCCCTGCCATGGGTAGAGACACCTTCCACCAGCCCAGGTTGCTCCAACCTGGCCTTGGACACTTCCAGGGATCCAGGGGCAGCCACAGCTTCTCTGGGCAACCTGGGCCAGGGCCTCCCCACCCTCCCAGCCAGCAATTCCTTCCCAATATCCCATCTCTCCCTGCCCTCTGGCAGTGGGAAGCCATTCCCTGTGTCCTGTCCCTCCATCCCTTGTCTCCAGTCCCTCTCCAGCTCTCCTGGAGCCCCTTGGAAGTTGTCCCCAGCCCTGAGCTGAGCCCTGGTGGCAGCACCCCAGGCCAATGTCCCCATGTCACCCCAGCAGAGTGACCCCCCTCCATCAGGGTCAGAACTCCATGGGAGCACATTTTCCACCCTGTGGCCCCAAAGCCCTTGGGACACTCCTGGACATCCCTTCATTAAGGTCGAGTTGGCACCAAAAATTTCCACAGCCTGCAAGAACCATCCACCAAGTGACAGAGTCTTTACCATGAGGGTGGTGAAGCCCTGGCCCAGGTTGCCCAGAGAAGCTGTGGCTGCCCCTGGATCCCTGGAAGTGTCTAAAGCCAGGTTGGACGGGGCTTGGAGCAACCTGGGCTGGTGGAAGGTGTCCCTGCCCATGGCAGGGGTGGCACTGGGTGGGCTTTGAGGTCCCTTCCAAACCAGCCAATTCTCTGTTTCTGTGATAAATTGCTCTAAATAACCAAATCCCTCGTTAACTGCCCCGAAACCATGTTCTGTCACACACATTTCCATGACCTGAGTCCCTGCAGGTCACAAGCAGGAGGGGAGATAGAGGAGATCACAGAGCTGACTCAAGAAGCCGCTTCCAGGAGGGTCCCAGCCCTCGTTTTGCCTTTCCTGACCTTGAGGTGCTAATTTCCTGAGTGATAATGAGATGCAACCTACACGTTTCACAGCGGGAGTCTCTTCACCTCGAGAAGCTTTACTCGCATTTACTACATAACAACGAGCAAACCATTGTGGCTTTCACACCTTTTCTCGGGGCTGACACCTTTTCCCAGGGCAGCAAACTCAAGCATCATTCTTCACTGGAGGGAACAAAGCTGCTTCTTAGTAGAAAAACACAGAACAAAACAAAACAAACAAACAAAAAACCCACACCAAAAGCAAACAAAAAACCAAACCAAAAACAAACAAACAAACAACCCCCAAACCCACTTGACTCTATTTCATTTTATACATTTAATAAGATGATGTTGGTGCCTTTAAAGGAGGCAGAAAGCTGCATATTGATGTTCATTTGCAGCACATGCAAACCAAGCCCAGGTGCACCTGAGCACTCAGTAAATACACAGGATTTTTTTTTTTAAAGAATCTTATTTTAAAATCAACATTTTAAGATAATTTATCGATTTAACACTTTCACAAGAATAAAGTATCCTGTCTGGCCAGTGCTATCAAGACACATTGGATACATTAGACACCACCTTCCCCATCTCTGCCACAGCCCTTGTGCTGAACCAAGGGCCTGTCACACCTCACACCACTGCAGGGCTCCCAGCGTGGCACTGGCCACTGGCTGGCCCCAAAAACCCTCTAACCAGGAATGAACACGAGCTGCTGGTGGAATTATGGCCCCAGAGTCAGGTTCTTACAGGGGTGTTTTAATCAGATGGCTTTTGTTGTGAGTCAGCCCAGTGCGCTGAGCACAGCAGGGAAGGGTGTTGGGTACTGCCCAGAGATCACAGGGACTTTAGACATGGAATGAGAGGACAAGGGGGAATGCCTTCAAGATGAACAAGGACAGAGTTAATTTAGATATTAGGAAGAAATCCTTCCCTGGGAGGGTGGGGAGGCCCTGGCCCAGGTTGCCCAGAGAAGCTGTGGCTGCCCCTGGATCCCTGGAAGTGTCCAAGGCCAGGTTGGAGCAACCTGGGCTAGTGGAAGGTGTCCCTGCCCATGGCAGGGGGTGGCACTGGATGGGCTTTAATGTCCTTTCCAACCCAAACCACTCTGGTACTCTGCCCTGCCTACACCTCCTCCTCCAACAAGCCTCCCAGCCCTCCCCAGTTTTCTTGCCCAAACCCAGCTTACAAGTGCTCCACACTTAAATGCAAATGTTCCAGTAATTTATGTCACATTCAAATTTTTAAACAGAGCTCCATAAACACTCCTCCCTCAGAAACATCAAATCATGATCCTCTGCCCTGGATCTGCTGGAGCAGAGATGCAGGGATGGTTTCCATTCGGTTTCCAAAAAAACGTTTTCCAATGTTGGTTATACAGCCCAGAGCTTTCCTGCCAAGTGCTGGAGGTGGCAGCCCCTCCTGTCCCATCTCCAGCACTGACTCCCTCCATTCCCATGGGAACAGCAGGCAGGCAGGAGGCTGCTCTCAGGGGCATTCCTGTTCCAAACCTCCACATCAGGTTGGACACGGGAAAGGTGTCACAGTGACATGGAAAATGCAGAGAGATGCTCTGGAAGAGGGATAGAGAGTGGAGGGATGGGGAACAGGGCTTGGATCTGCCTGGACTGCCCCACCTATAGAGTGAAAACGTGGCTACACTTCTATGTGTGTACTTTAAATGTTAATAATTACATAGTTCTTGAGAACTGGCAGTTACTGTGTGGAGCCTGACAAGGCTTTTGCTCTGGGAATGCTCCATCCCTGTATGGACACACAAACCTCCTGATCCCTGCACATCCTCGTATCCCGAACGTCCCTGCACCCCGCAGCACCCCTGCATCCCACACACGTCCCTGCCCGTCCCTGCATCCCGCACAGCCCCGGATTCCACATCATCCCCTGCATCCCACACACGTCCCTGCCCATCCCTGCATCCCGCACAGCCCCGGATTCCACATCATCCCCTGCATCCCACACACGTCCCTGCCCGTCCCTGCATCCCGCACAGCCCCGGATTCCACATCATCCCCTGCATCCCACACACGTCCCTGCCCGTCCCTGCATCCCGCACAGCCCCGGATTCCCCGGATTCCGCAGCATCCCCCCCCCCGCAGAGGCCGGACGCCCTCAGCGCCGGGGTCGCGCCGTCGGAAGGGCTGGGACGCGCTGGGGGGGCTGGAGCCCCACCAGTGGGATGCACAGGTTGAGCTGTACGTGCTCTCCAGCTGCCGAGCCCAGTCCGCCCAGTACCCACCCGAACCTCCCAGTACCCACCCGCAGTTCCCAGTGCCCACCCGGAGCTCCCAGTACCCACCCGCAGTTCCCAGTGCCCACCCGAAGCTCCCAGTACCCACCCGCAGTTCCCAGTGCCCACCCGCAGTTCCCAGTACCCACCCCCGGGTCCCAGCGTCCCCAGTCACCGGACACGGGAGCTCCGGGGCCGCATCGCCCCTCCGGCTGCGGGGCAGATCTGTCCCACACGTCCCTGGTATGTCCCACACGTCCCTGGTCTGTCCCACACGTCCCAGGTCTGTCCCACACGTCCCAGGTGTGTCCCACACCCCCCTGTCCCGCCCCCACTCGCGGAGCACGGCTCATCCCGGGGACCGGCGGCATCGCCTTCAGACCCTCCCTTGGTACCCCCAACCCGTGCCCCTTCCTCGCCAAATCACCCCAATCCCTCCCCCCCGCGGTTCCTCCCCTAAACATCCCATAAAGCCCGTGTCACCCCCACCTGCCCTGTGTCCACATCCCACAGTGTGTCCCCCCTATGGGAGAGGCTCCCACGGGATGGGCACTGGGGCCAGGCAGTGATGGAGCGGCAGGGGGGCCATGCCCCATGTCCCTCTGTCCCTGTGTCCCTCTGTCTCTGTGTCCCTCTGCCCCTCTGCCCCTGTGTCCTCATGTCCCTCTGTCCCTGTGTCCCTCTGTCCCCGTATCCCTCTGCCCCTGTGTCCCTCTGTCCCTCTGTCCCTGTGCCTGGGGGGGGCTCTGGGGATGGGCCTTGGTTTCCCAAAGTTTAAGAACCTGTAGCAGCAAATCCAGGCAGCAACTCCAACGGCAGGAACAGCAATGCCAACGATTTTGGGAGCTGCTGTCAGAGAGCAGCCACCTCAGAGCTCTGTGTTGTGAGCAGCTGGGGGGTGGCAGCTCCAGCCCATCCCTGCTCCCTCTCATCCCAGAGGATCCTTTCAGGCTGGGTTAAGTCTCTTAGTCTGAAATGTCTGATAAAGGAGCAGCACTTCCCTTTGTGAGGAGAGGGATTAACAGACTGTTCCTTTCCAGCCTGTGCTGTTTGGTCCCTGTGTCCCCCCTAGATCAGGGGGGGTGGCATTGGAGTGACTCAGCTGCCTGCTCAAACACAGCAGGTGTCTGCTGGGCTCACACTGGGTAAATCCCCTCCAAATATTCCTATTCTGTATCTCTTTCCTCTTCCCTTTGAGCAAATCTGTTCATCACTGGCTCAGCTCTCAGACAGATGCACAGACATGTATTTCATTTCCTTGGGACACTTGCCTGCAAGATGGTAACAATTCCTGTGCCAGGCACTCCTCCAGGTGCTTGAGATCATTAGAGTGCAACAGAAGCAAAGTCCAGCTGTGGAAACCCCCCACTACACAGGCCCCGGGGTTTCTCGGAATATTCGTGCCTGGATGCAGCCTCTGGCATGAGAAATCTCCTCCTTGCTGTGAGAGGTGTTGGATTGTTGTGAGCTGGTGTTCAAAAGCAAAAAGATACAAAAGACTGAGATGAGTCCAGGCTGTGCTGGGACTCCTTGACATCTCTGCTGTGACACTGCAGGACATAATTCATGGAATAAAATCCCAGGATCCCTGAGGCTGGAAAAGCCCTCCCAGCCCATGGATCCCCCCTGTGCCCAATGCCCACCTTGTCCCCCAGCCCAGAGCACTGAGTGCCACGGCCAGGCCTTCCTGGGACACCTCCAGGGCTGGGCACTCCAAACCTCCCTGGGCAGCCCCTGACAAGGCCTCACCACCCTTTCCAGGGAGAAATTCCTCCTGATGTTCAGCCTGAACCTTCCATGGAACAGCTCAAGGCCTTTTCCTCTTGTCCTGTCGAAATTCTGGAGGTGATGGATGAGCATCCCCACCAGGGACTGAGCACAGGCTCCTGAGCCAAGCCCATCTGGCCTTGGACAGAGGTACCCAGCACTCCCATCCCATCCTGCTGCAGGTCCACCAGGATCCATCCCTCCAGGGTCAGGGAAAGATTAATAACTTGTTCACTCTCACTCAGTTCAGCCCAAGGTATGTCACAGAATCCCAGAATGGTTTGGGTTGAAAGGGACCCTGGGACTCATCCTGTTCCATCCCCTGCCATGGGCAAGGGCACCTGCCACTAGCCCAGGCTGCTCAAATCAGGGCTATCCATTATATTTGTAAAACATCATCACATCTGTAAGTGTTTCTTTGAAGAGAAATGTTGTCATTTATATATCTGACACACTTGACATATTTAGAACAAACAAAAGGTCACGTTTGAGACACCAGACAGAGAGACTTCATTTCTCATTATACTTGATGCTTTAATGACCACAGTGATTTCACAGGTTTAGGGTAACCCAGTAAAGGTATCCTTGGGGGCAGGCTCCAGATCTTACACCCATGAGCTGTAAATTAGGGTGTCACGAGGCAAAAAAGTCTGTGCAGGGCAACATCAGCCACTTGTCAGCAAGCTATGCTGTCCTTTAGCACTGAGCAGCTGTCAACAGCCTGACAAAAACCCTCCCAAACAGGGACACAACAGGGGTAAATGGAAATGAAAACGCCTCGGGGCACGAAGACATTCAGACTGTGAAGGAGGGACGTGCAAAGTGGAACAGCACCGTGAGGCACTCGGGCTGTGGCTGCAGATGGGAGGGGAAGGGAACCAGAGCGGGCAGGAGGGGCAGGGGGCACCGAGCTGGGACTGGCACAGCATGGCCTGGGTGGAGGGGACAGGCTGGCACTGCTGCTCTGGGAAGTGCAGCCTTGGGGATGGGACAAGCAAATGTGCAGGAGAGAGCAGAGCTCCTCACACTGCAACGGCCACACCTCGGCAACAGCTCCTGTGCACAGCCCCAAAACCCCCCAGAGACCCTGCTCCCACCTCTGT
>NW_020885006.1:441165-473266 GCF_003945725.1 Corapipo altera | reverse complement strand
CCCCCAGAGACCCTGCTCCCACCTCTGTGCACAGCCCCAAAACCCCCAGTCCCCCCCACCCCCCATGTAGCCCCCAGCTCTGTGGGGTGACCCCAGGAAGCCTCTCCCCCCGTGTTGGAGCCTTTAGGGCAGGAGATGCTGCTGAGCTGCAATCACACCTTGTGACACTGCAGATTATTCATGTAATAGGTACAAGTCAAGCGGAGAAATTTGTTGAAGTGCTTTTCAACACCATATCGACTCAAAGGAATGGGCTGGGAGGGTGGGGAGGCCCTGGCACAGGCTGCCCAGAGAAGCTGTGGCTGCCCCTGGATCCCTGGAAGTGTCCAAGGCCAGGCTGGAGCAACCTGGGCTGGTGGAAGGTGTCCCTGCCCATGGCAGGGGTGGCACTGGATGGGCTTTGAGATCCCTTTCATCCCATATCATTCTGGGATTCTCTGCTTACAAATAAAAAACTGGGGAAATTTCAGTAACCACCTCAGGGCTGCAACAGGTCATGGTCCTGCACACAAACCCAGGAGATCTACAGAAACTCTTCTGACCCCAGGGCCCCCCTCAGTGGAAGTTTGATGTCTTTTCGGGGCTGCAGAGAGCACAACAACCTCACATGAACCTTTACACCAATTACATGAACTTTCCTTGCCATCCTTATTTAAATGATACAATTATCTCCCAATTTGCAGCCTACTTAGCTGGTTGTGTTCTTCTCAGTTATTATTCTCATCGTATCTCTTTCCCTCTTTTTCTTTTCTCTTATTTTCCCAGCTCACAATCACTTCCACTGTATTCTCTGATTACTGCTGTATTTAATCTTTTTCTGTAACAAGCCAAGAAAAAACCCACATCCTCCATTGCTGCTGCAGCAGAGAACAGACCCTGCCCCTCATTATCCTGGACACACTTTGTTCCTTCTTGCTCCTGCACTGCAGCCACCCAGCTTTCCATGTGCCACTGACCTTCTGCTTTTCATGCCTCTGTGACCTTTCCCATCTCCTGTTCTGAGCTGTCCATGCTCCCTCTTCTCCCTGGCTCCTGGAGGGGGTTGTTTTGCTCACAGTGAGCAGCTTTCAGAGAGGTAATTCTGTGTCCAGGCCCTGCCTCCCCAACATTTGTGGGGAGTGAGGAACCCCTGTGCTGGTCATGCTGTAGAGGAGACAGTTCTTCTCCTCTGCAATGGTTTTACCACTGTAGCCACAGAACAAAATGAATCAGCATCAATAAAAAGAAGAAAGGCCACGACTCAGGGCTGGAGGAGCCAGGACACGAGGGGGGAGTGTGTCTGTGTGTCCCTGTGTGTCCCTGTGTGTCCACAGACACTATGACACAGGTACCATTGGGGAACCACAGAATGGTTTAGCCTGGAAAATCCCTCTGAGATCATTGGGTCCATCCATTCCCCCAGCACTGCCAAGGCCACTCCTGACCCCTGTCCCCAAGTGCCACATCCACAGGGCTTTTAAACCCCTTCAGGGATGGGGACTCCAGCCCTGCCCTGGGCAGCTGTGCCAGGGCTGGACAGCCCTTTCCAGGAAGGAATTTTCCCAATATCCAACCTGAGCCTCCCCTGGCACAGCTGGAGGCCGTTCCCTCTCCTCCTGTCCCTTGTTCCCTGGGAGCAGAGCCCGACCCCCCCCCGGCTCCCCCCTCCTGTCAGGGACCTGGAGATCCACAGAGTGCTGGGAATGCAGGAGCTGCTGCCTGTCCCTGGGAGGGGTTTGCTGGGAGTGCTCAGAGCAGTGGGGATGAGGAGGGATCCCGGGGAGGGAGGAAGGCACTCCCAGCCAGCACAGATGGATGTTTGAGCAGAGGAGTCAAAACTGTCCCTTAGTGCTGGGCTGGGTGCTGAGACCCTGCAGCTTCCCCTGAAGGCAGGGGTTTGCCCCAGCTCTGCCTGTGTGCCAGCAGGAGCCTGATGCCATTCCAGCAGCACTTCCCTATCCATGATCCCAGCTCCCAGGCTGTAACTGTCCACAGTGGGATGGCCCTGCTGGAACAAATCCCTCGGGATCACACTGTGTGTACACAGCACAGCTTTTATCTGTTTATACCTCTGCCAATATTTACTGCCTTGAAATATTTATAGGGTCTCAAATACAGTACATCTCTCACACCAGAGGGTTGGGATGTTTCACAGAATCTCAGAATGGTTTGGGCTGGAAGGGACCTTACAGATCATCTTGTTCCCATCCCCTGGAAGGGCAGGGACACCTCCCAGTAGCTGCCAGAAATAAATGTCTTCAGAGCAGGAAAGGCAGAAGTACCAGGACAAACTCTCAGGTCTGGTGGGAGTTTCCCTGTCCCTGGAATCAGCTGAGCCCCCCCAGCAGGGAAAGCCATCCCTGACCTGAGCCCAGAGCCAGGTATTGCCACCCAGGAGGTGACAGCTTGCCAGGATGCTGCCCCAGCTGCTGTCCCAGCCCAACCCCTCTGCTCCTGGTGCCATGGGGCCATCCCAGTGTCCAGACTGGGTGTCCCCAGCCCAACCCCTCTGCTCCTGGTGCCACGGGGCCATCCCAGTGTCCAGACTGGGTGTCCCAGCCATGGCTCCCAGGGCAGGAACGTTGGCTGCAGCACCACATCAGTCACTCAATAATCCAGCTCCCCACCCTCCCAACCCTCCTGCCTTTTGCTGCTGCTCCAGAGGCAGCAGAGCAGCCCGTGAAGGTCTTTAATCATGTATATATGATCATAACTGAGCTCAGCAGTGGCAGTGTGGTGTGACCCAGGGCAGGGGCTGTGCCTGTTCCCACGGGGGACACAGAGCAGCTCCCTGCAGCTCCAAGGGAAGGAGGATTGACCTGGCAGATCCAAAGCCCTCAGAGCTGCAGGGAACAGGAGGTGTTGCTGCAACCTCCAAACTGCAGCACAGGGGCAGCTGAGCTGAGGAGGGATTTATGGGGGATTCATCTCTTTCACCTTTGCTTTGAATTATCCACTTCCCTCCCACTCAGGACATGGAATTCGTTGGAGAGGTGGTTTCATGGGACTGTGCTCGCTCACATCACTTCACACTTGAACCCTTCACCAGCAGCAGGGGTGGCCAGGGGGCAGCAGGAAGAGCCCCCAACAGCCTCCTCGTACCCTTCCACTTGCTCATGGCCAGGGAAGCACCTTCTTCCCAGGATAAGGGCACTGGGCACTCCCTCCTGCCAGAGCCATGGCTTTGGAGGCTTTGGCAGTGCAGGGTCAATAAGAAAGACTCAGCTGCCCATCAGCATCCAGAAGTGTGGAAGCCCCTGGAGCCATCTGTCATTTGTGCAGGAGTGTTTGCACATGAATAAGAAGTTTCTCCCAACTCATTTACACACCTTGTAATTCTGGGCTTAAAACCAGGACCCATTTCACGGGGGTTATTTGTACCTACCCTGGCTGCTGTACTGCTCTCAACAGTCTGAAACAACAGAACAGCAACCTCTCAGTTCTGACTGGACTCAGTGAAAACTCACTGTGAACACGACCTGGGACTCCCCTGTGCTGTTTTGGGGGAGTCTCAGCCCAGCACTCCCAGCAGTCAGACCTGCCTGGCCACGGAGCCCCCGCTGCACCCCCAGCCCTGTGCCCCCATCGTGGCTCTGCTTTGAGCCACCATCCTTCCATCCCACCCTGGGGACAGTCCCCTCCACTTCAAGGTCAGCAGGAGCTCCTGCCGTGCCAGCCCTGCCTGCTTCCCATCAGCTGGGAATGCAGGGGAGCACATTATCCAAAGGCACTCACCTGTCACTTCGTGCCACCCCAGCGCCTTTAACGAGGGCCCGGGGCAAGCAGGGAGAGGTGGCACAGACAGGGCAGGGCAGGGAGAGGTGGCACAGACAGGGCAGGGCAGGGAGAGGTGGCACGTCTGTGCCAGGGGCTGCTGCACCTCCGCTGTGCAGAGGCCGTGAAATGACCCCCGGGCACAACGGGCAAGGCTTTTGTTGTCTTCACAGCCCAGGTTGGACAAACAACTGACATCAGCCCATTTACAGCATTTACAGGGCTGAAAGTAAGAGCCACTAAACCCCTGCTGGATTGTACTTAAATGCAAAGGACCTTGACATTTGGTGAATTTAATTGAATACCTTTGTAGAGAGAAGCAATTACAGTTCCATCATTATGTGCAATAACCATGACTGGAGCCTCACTCTAACCAAGTATGAAAGGATATTATTTGGGAATCCTTTCCTGTTGTCAGTCTTTTAACCTTCCCCTCCCTCCCCCGTTTCTGCTCCCCACTGCAAACCCCCAGAGCTTTGCTGTCCCTGTGCTCTGCAGAGAACAGCCAGGGAAGCCCAGAGAGGACTTCAAAGCAGGATCCCCCCATCACTCTGCTGGGGGATCAGCCCAGGGCACTAATCCTGTCTCAGCTTTTCCAGAACCCATTGCCATCATTCCCTGCAGCCTCTGGCCCTGCAGGACATCCCATGGCCTTGTTTAACCACTGCCATACCATGAGCTGTGTGTTCCCACAGCCTCTTCCCAGTGCTCCGTGATTTGTGGTGAAGAGCAGACAAACAAACCCACGAGGTTTGCAGCTCCTGGAGATCCCTGGCCATTTGTTAAGGAACTCAGACACAAACTGTGGGGCCCTGCTGGCTCAGAAATGGGTACCAGTTGCTCTTTAACATCCCCCCCAGTTACAGAGGGAATAGAAAGCATTTCATTATCACAGTCAGACGTTTATAAATCATCCTGATCCTTCCCACACAGACAGTGTGAACACAATTCAGGGCTCCCAATCTCTCTGTGTCCCAATATATTTGGTCTTTGCCCAAGAGCAGGGCAGTGACACTGCTGGGGGTTTATTTATTCAGAGACAATCCCTCCCCATCCTGTGTCACCCCACTGCCCATCCCTTCCTGCTGACACAGAGCTCCTCTCATCCCTTGTTCTGAATTCCCAGCTGTGCATTTGCACATTTCCCTATATTACACTTTTGCCTATTTTTTTTTAATTGCTGGGTTTTTCTTCTCTCCTAAACCCAGGTGGAGATTTGGTTTTGCTTTCCAATCACAGACACCTCCTCTCTCTGCAGGATCTGTAAGAGAGATTTTAAAAGATAGCAGAGAAAGATGCGTGGCCATGTCTCAGGTTTTAGGAATAAATGCAGTTTTAGATTACCTGGGATGATGAGATCTGCTGGGAATATCCAAGCTATCCATGACAGGAGCTGCTGGGACCTGCCTGCCCTGCCCCTGCCCCAGGCAGCCGTGATTCCAGCCGGGAGCCCTTTTCCAGCTGCCCCGTGCCTGCCCCACCATCCCCGTCCTTGACTCGGCTCTTTGGAGTAACAGAAACTCCTGAGCTGGAAGGGACCCCCCCAGGACCATCCAGTCCAAGCCCTGGCCCTGCCCAGGACACCCCAACAATCCCCCCTGTCCCTCAGGGCATTGTCCAAACCCTGCTGGAGCTCTGGCAGTTTGTGTGGCCAGAGGGTGAACTGGGTCAAGGACCTGCAGCAGGTGGGAAAGGAAAAGGAAAAAAAAATAATCTATATTTCCTGACATTTGTTCCTTTTTTTCCCCATTCCTCCAAACAATCTGCTGGTCTGGAGCAGCAGCAGGGGTGGCAGCTCTCTGAGAGAGGCTGTGCAGGGGCAGGAGGAGCCCTGGGGATGGACACGGGGTGTGCTGGTCCCACTGCCCAGCTCCATCCCAGGAGCCTCCCCTGGAGCTGCAGGTCTTGGGATCACAGAGGAGGAGGAATCGCTGCTATTTCCAAGTAAATAAGTTAATTAAACGTTTATTAAGATTTTCCAGGACTTTGTGCACTTCATCCTTTCACACTGGAGGGGTTCAGTGCATAAATACATTTCTCTTCCCAGGTAATGAACTCACTGCACTTGGTTGTGACAGCAAAAAAAACAAACAGGGCAGAAAAGGGCTTGAAGCTGGAACCTGATGAGATCTGTCTCTAATCCAAACAAAAATAGGAAGGTTTAGAATGAGAGCATTTGATGGGAGATGAATATTTTGGTGTTGTTAGGAGGAGAGAAAACTGTGAGTTATTGTGCCTTGGAAGCACCTCTTTCTCTTGTTTCCAATGGGAAAGGAGCAGAAAACAAACTAGGTTATTCACCCTCCATTTGAGTTGAGAAAAATTCCCTCCTCTGAGATCTGGGTGGGCTTTTGTTCTTATTTTAAATTTTAGGGTGAAAGGAAGGACAAAAAGATGCCCCACTTTTCTCCTACCCTGCAGCCAAGTCCTCAGTCTTAAACCCCATCAGTATTTTTTATATGCAAACATCTTGCAGAACAGAAAATTAACATTGTGGCTTTGCAAGAAATAAGACACAAAAATCTGATGCAAGGGAAAAAATGAAGACACAGGACACCCTGGGTTGGTTGGCAAGTGAGATTCCCAACACAGACCTAGGAGGAAGAGTTTCCCTGAGAAACAGTTGCATCAGAAACCTGACAACCTCCTTCTCCAATTATCAAAAAACAAACAAGACAAGATTTTATATTCTCGATTTTGTTGCCAGCCTAAGAGCAAAAAACCTAAGGTAGATTAGATGCACCCACCCCAAGGAACAGTAATTTTATTTTAAGCCTCTGTACACCATCAAGCAGGAAAAAAATGTCTCTTTCCTTTCCAGATAATTCCTAATTAATAAAGTTATATTTATTACATGCAATTAAAAATATAACCTCAGGGCACGAGCAACAATAGAGACATTCAGGCAGAGAGTTACTTATCAAAATTATTTTCATTACTATTTTACCCAAATATTCTGCATATGAAAATTCATTTCTGGAAGCTACAGTATCCTGTTTCATTAAAATAGTGTTTTCTAATTAAATTAATTTAACAAAGGCAAAAAAGTATGTTAGAATGCTCCACATCTGAGAATAAAGCTAATTGAACCCAATCAGCTCTTCTGTAATGGCAGCAGCTCTGATCTAATCTAATTAAAAAAAGGAATGGGCCCTATTTCATTACGTTATTTATTCACACCCAAGACAGTTGTCTGGTTACACTTCCCAGGGATTTGGTCTGGCTGGGGGAGTGAAATGATGGATTGATCCCAGAGATAAATGAGGTGTGGCAGCCCCAGCAGGTTCTGAGCCCTGGGTGGGGTGACAGGGTGGGGACTGGGGACAGGGTGGGCTCCATGGGCTGGGTGACATTGTGGGGACTGGGCACAGGGTGGGGACTGGGCACAGCTTGGGCTCCAAGGGCTGGGAGGGCTTTCCCAACCCCAACGGTCCCATGAGTGAGTCCTGATTCCTCCCAGTCCCTCAGTACCACTCTTGACCTTAAATACAGAGGGACACCACTGAATCCCGGGGCTCCCTGACCCCCATCCCCAGCATTCCCGCAGGGAAGAGGAGCCCCAGCAGCTGCACTGACCTGGGAGGAGCCAAGTGATGCTTCCCTGCCCTGTGCAGTCACTGGCAGGACAAACCCAGGCAGTGTGGGGGGATTTACAGCCCTCGTGGTACTGGGGTGGCTTTGGGCTCTGGGACTGCTGCACCAGCCACTGGGAGCCACAGAACTGGTCCTGAGCCCTGGTTGTCAAACCCTGCAGTCAGTGCCCAGGAGGAAGCACAGCCCCACGTTGTCTGGAGCCACAGGACTGGTCCTGAGCCCTGGTTACCAAACCCTGCAGTCAGTGCCCAGGAGGAAGCACAGCCCCACGTTGTCTGGAGCCTGCAGGGGCCCAGCCCGCCGGGATGCCCAGGGGGAGGTGGGACAGCAGAGCTCCCCAGGCTGTTGGTCAGCTGGGACATGAAAGCCCTGAGAGCCCTTATAAAAGGGAATTTAACAGCCCAGCTCCAGGGTGGGGCACTGAGGGCACTCCTGCAGGGGGGGGTGTCCTGTGGGCACCGTGGCTCCAAAGGCAACTTTGGGTCCATGGCAGGGGAACATCAACAGCGGCTTCCAACCAGCAGTGGGGACAGTTCTGGGACTGTGGAGAGAGGCAACAGGGCTGGGAGGGCATCCTGGAATGGCTTGGGTTGGAAGGGACCTTAAGGATCACTCAGTGCCACCCTCTGCCACGGGCAGGGACACCTTCCACCAGCCCAGGTTGCTCCAGCCTGGCCTTGGACACTTCCAGGGATCCAGGGGCAGCCACAGCTTCTCTGGGCAAGAAGCCCAAGAAGCTCCTGCACTCATCACTCCTGCAGGGCATTGGATCCCTGTAAATCACCAGGGACACCCATGGAGTGGGAAGGGTCTCCAGGCCATGTGGCCATGGAGGGAGGTCTACACACTCAGCTCTGGGACACCTTGGCTGGGAGAGGAAAGGAAGAAAACTCCTTTCTCTCCTTTTATTTTTAATATATTTGTCACCTTAAACCCGTGAGCACTGTTTAGAGTCAATGCCACTGGTAATCCAAAATCCAAACTGGACTCTTTTTTTTTTCCTTAAAAGCCATTCTCTTGTTAAAACTGAAGCTAAATTAGGGAGGCTTCCTGGCTGGGATCAAGCAGAAGTTCCTTGTGGCTTTATAAGCGACTGATCTGCTGCACGTGGAGCCTCAGGACCCAGGGTTTGAACCCGGTGCAATAAACATTGAAGGCCATTTAAATGGAAAAGGGAATCACAATTTCGCTGCTTTGTGTTATATAAGCAAGGTTTGAAATGAAGTTACTGCTCCTGGAGATGAAAGGAGTTAAAATCTGCTCGTGCTTTTTACCCTTAGGTTTAAAAAGCAAATAAATGCATAAACAAATAAATCAAGAATAAATTTCATCTAATCTGCTTTAACCACAAAATCTACAAAGATGCTTTTCCTATTCTGCAGCTGCAGGAGTTGGGCATGTGAATCCTTCCCAAGGAAAGCTTTGCTTCTGGTAAGTGTTCAGAATCTGAATGAGACTGGTGTTAACAGAGCCAACTTTCTGTTTTCAATCTGGATTATGAACCAGATTGTTTTAAATGTCCCTTTCTTGTCCCTTGTGGTACCAAACCCTTCATTTTCCATTTTTCTGTAGAAGTCCTCCACGAAAAGCAACCAAAACGTGGGAGTGGCCGCGTTTCTGGGCACTTTATCCATCAGCCATTTCTCTCCTTCCTCACCCCTTACAGACGGGGCTGGAAACGAACCTCGGGAGACCTGGCGTGTCTCCTGTGAGACGGGAATCCCCCGATGTTCCCGGGGGCCGCCAGCCCGGCCTTTCCTCCCGCTATTTACACCCTTCCCGAGGCTACTTTTCCCGGAGGAAGACTCGTCGAGCAGCACCATTTAGGCTGAGGACAATAAAGCTGCCTCCTAAAAGTGCTCTGTGCCTTTGTGTGTCCCCCGGGCGCTGCCCGGGCAAATACCGACCGTAAATATTCAGGACTGCGCGTCCTCCCTTCCCCGCCGTCCCAACGGGGAGCAGGGGGTGATTAACGCCGTGCTAATTGTGCAGGGGGTGATTAACGCCGAGCTAATCGTGCCAGGAGGACACGGAGCTCGGCAATGATCCGTGTCCTTCCCCGGGTCACATCCTACGGATGGCTCCCACTTGACCACCGAGTGTAAAAACAACCCCAAAGTCTTCACCGCCGCAGCTGTTTTCTAATCTTCAGTGCCTGAAACGCGCCGAAACTCGCCCTCCGTGGATGTCCTGCTTCTAAACCCCCTCCCAGCCTCTCCTGCCTGGCATCGCCCCCAAGGATCCCCTGCTCCAGCCTTCTCCTGCTCCTCCTCGGATGCTGCTGCCCCTCAGGCTCATACCCTGTGCTCTTCCCCTCCCCACCCACACCACAAACCCCAGGGCCCCGAGCGACCTGGGACAGTGGGGGGTGTCCCTGCCCAGGACAGGGGCTGGAACAAGATGGTCTGGAAGGTCCCTCCCAACCCAACCAGTCCGGGGTTCTCTGACAAACACCCCCTGCTCTCACCTGAGCACCCCTCTGCTGACAGACCCCACTGCTGTCCCCTCTCTCTCCAGGAACCAAACACACCGGGGCCTTTTCACACCAGCCCTCCCCCCCAGTGTTCCCAACCAGCCCAGCTCTGGTCCTTACCCTCAGATCTCCCCCATCTGCCAGCCCACAAAAGCAGGTGATTTAAAGGTTTCATCCCTTCCAAACGAGCAGGAACACGATGGGCTCACCCAGCCCCAAAGGAACACCCGAAAAACACAGGTACACTCCTTGGAGTCACCACCCCTGGAAGTGTTCAAAAAGCAAATATCCAAGTGCTATGATTTGGTGGCCATTGTGGTGTGAGGTCAAAAGCTGGACTTGGTAACCTTGGAGGTCTTTTCCATCCTTAATGATTCTGTTATTCCTTACCTAGGACTCAACCCACTCCTGTGAACATTCCTAAATCTTATTTTCCCAACCTGCAGCCCCTTGGGAAAACCCAGTGCCCCCCTGGAAAATCCCCACTCCCCCCCAGCTCCCCTTGGGGCTCGTTCTGCTCTCCCTTCAGCTGCTCCACCCCCAGCACAAGCACTTTGGCTGCGGTGGGATGAACAAACACTGTCAGAGTATTTGGGAGCAGACAGGGATTATTTCCCAGCTGAGAGCTCCCTGTGCTTTTCCTCAAGGTCTGCTGCATTTGCTATTCCGATGCTGTTGGTTTCCTCTGTCGAGAGGATCCTCCTCCTAATTAACTCCCCACTCAGGCAGGACCCCTCCACACCCCAGCAATTCCTGCTCCTGCTTTTCAGTTTCTGAGCCAGCAGAAGGACAAAATTCTCATGGAAACTGAATCCAAACATCCCAGTCACTGTTCCCCCCTGCCCAGCAGCACCTCCTGCTCCAGGTTCCCCCAGCCCCAGCCCAGCCCTGTGCTGGAATTGCCTCAGCCCTGCTCTGCTCCTGGGCCCCTCTGGAATTCTCCTGGGAATTCCTTCCATTCTGATTCTGCACCTCCTGACACTGTGATCGGTGCCTGGCTCTTAAATCTTCCCAGGAGGCTGGTTAAGCTCCCTGGGGGATGGATGTCTGTCCTCTCCAGCCCATGGAAAGAGCTCAACTGCACCGATGGGCTGGGGAGGGGAAGCTCTTCCCATATTATGAATTCCAGAGATTGGAAGCAATCCCCTCTTTATCTGGGCGTTAAACCTCTCCAGCTGCAAGTGAATTCCAAAGTAAACAAATATTAGTGAATAAATAAGATTTCAATAAGTGTCAAATATGATTCAAATAAACCCTGATCACTGGGCAAGTGTATTTTGGGGGAAAAAAAAACACTTTTCTGAAGCCTCCTTGACCTTCAGCCACATATGATGTGAACAAGACTGGCATCTCACTTCTGCCTTGTAAGAGCCACACACAATTAACAAGCTCTATGAAAATCTTGTCTTCTCTGGCAATCAGCAGGATGAAATAAAAAATCAGATAGAAAAATAGACAATTATATAGCACAGACAATCCTCACACAGCATGGACGTGGCACAGTGCTCATAAAATCATGTAGTGAGTGTTCTCCCGTCACGCTGAGCTTTGGGTGATGGAGATAAAACAATTCCAGCAGTAGCTCTGCACTCTGGCATAAATTAGTTAAAATAATTTGCCTCCTTGCACTACAAAACATGAGCATTGAATAGAAAATGATATTAAAAATTTATATAGTGTTTCCTCACTAAGCTTTACATGCATTACAATCATATCATGAGATCCTCTCTGATAACACTGTGAGACAAAAGCAGGGATGACTCATCTGGCACAGGGAAAGCTGCTGCTGTGTGATTATTGCAGTGTTTAGAAGTTGCTGCTTCCCATCACAAATGGAAGCAACGTCTGCAGCATAAATGCAGGCCCTGAAATGTAGGATGTAATTTCCAAGGCTGGTGCTGTAGGTGGACTTCCACTAAAATATTCATGATTTAGGTGTTAGCAGCTCAAATTAATTGCCATCCATAATTAATCTGCCCCATAGAAAGCAGCTATTTTCTAAACACGGGATTTATTGGACATGCCCCCCTTAATTTGTACCGTAGGCTTTGTTTATTTGCCAGTCAAGAACACAAAACCAGTACCTGTCACAGGGCAGGATCAATACTGAGCCTGCTGTGCCTGCTGGCTGATCCCACCCAGCACCAGCCCCCTCAGTTGTGCCCTGCTGGGGCATTCCCGGGGCACCCAGAGCTCCTCGGGAGGGCAGGGAAAGGTGTTACACAGCCTGGGAGCACAGGAGAAGGGGCTGGGGCCCCGGGGAGCTGGAGGGGGTCGCTGGTTTGCAGCAGGACAGTGCTCATTCCCAAGGATAAAATGGGGAACTGACCTGGGACAACGTGTCTGGGGTGTTGGGGGACCTGCTCCTGCCCTGGCACCAGCACAGACTGACAGCACAGGGCTCATACAGCTCCAGGTGTATCAGAAACAGCAATTAACTACAAAATATTGTGTCAAATAAATAATAAAAGGGTTTTTTACATTGAAACCTACCAATGAGAAGTTCCTACAAGATCCAGCAATAAAACAGTTAGATATTACCTGGTTTTTTACAGTGTTTGGCCTTGGTTTAACAAGCTGTTCTGCTGTCAGTAAGAAAGAGGACCCAGGGTTGGCTGTGCTGGGTTAACAGTTGGATTTGATGGTCTTAAAGGCCTTTTCCAACCTCAGTGATTCTGTGATTCCATGATTCCTCAGCTCCCCAGGTGACCAGGGGCATCTCCCCCACCATGGAAAGCCAAACCCTCCCTGGCAGGGTCAGAATCAGGAGCCCCAGTTGCAGCTGGGGAGGGTTTAGACAAATGCTGGGGGGACACCTGTGGGACAAGCACCCAGAGCTGGTACAGCCTCCATCCCTGGACACTCCCAGTGTTATCCAGACAAAGCCACAGCTGACCTGCTCTGGTGCTCCGGGAGGAACTTGGGTGGGATGACTCCCAGTGGTCCTTCCCAAGCCGTATTTCCATGGCTCGTGGCACTGCTGGTAGTTCCACACCCAAGTTTTCCAAGTGATTTTGTCCTGCCTGAGCTGTACCCCCAGATTGAGCTTTCCTTCTGTCCCTTGGTTTCATGGGGGTCCCTTCAGAGCCCCGAGCTGCAGCTCTGCTGGTGGGAGTGACTGTTATCTGCAGTAAGCACAGCAATAATCACTGCTGCTAATTAATGTGGCACACAGAGCTGTGCCCCTGTGGGGATCTCTGCACACCCCCTGTGACCTTCTGCCACACTCCAGTGGCTGGTTATTCCCTGCCTGTGCTCCGGGGCTGGCAGAGGACACTGAGAGCCCCGGGAAGGTGTCAGGTGGAGCTCAGGGTGAGGCAGGGGCTGGTTCTCCCTGCACAGCCCCCACACAGCACAGGTTACTGCCAGGGCTCAGGGTAGGTTGGGAGAACCCTGCTGCTGGTGGCTGCCCTGTGCTCATCCCCCGGGTTCCCAGAGCTTTTGGGATGTGTTCCTCCCCCCTCCTTTCGTTATCCCTGTGCCACTGACTGGGGAGAGGAGTTAAAAATAAACCTGTGGCATTAACTGAGGAAAACACTCATTTAAGTGCTATTTATACACCTGTTCTTGGAAATGCTCCACCAGCTCCAACTGTACCCACTCACCCAGAGGAGACACTCCTCAGCTGCTGGATGTTATTTACACCAGGGCCACACTTCTGGTGCCAATGCAGGAGCCCTTTTTCCACACTGAGAACAAGAAATGCAAGAAACATGTCCCAGGATGGTTTGGGTTGGAAAGGACCTCAAAGCTCATCCAGTGCCACCCCTGCCATGGGCAGGGACACCTTCCACCAGCCCAGGTTGCTCCAACCTGGCCTTGGACACTTCCAGGGATGGGGAGTCCACAACCTCTGTGGGCAATGAAGATTTAGGACACTTGGAACAGGCCCCCTGGTTATGGAAGATCAGCACCACGGAGAGCAACACGTTCACCACAGTCTAGTTCAACCACCCTTCTTGAAAGTGTGGCCCCCTCGAGGTCTCTCTGCCTTCCCTGGGAGAGGAACACAAGTCCCAGGAGCCCTCAGCAGTGTGGGAGAAGTGGTGCCAGTGCTGAGACAGGGCAGAGCAGGAGCAGGGATGGGGAGCAGGCACAATGACCCACCAAGGATGAGCTGTGCCAGGGCCCAGGCACTGTCCACCCCTGAGAGCAGGAACAGTGAGCACCATAAATCACTTGCAATTAATCCCGTGCCCAGCTCCAGTCCCAAAGCTTGTTTAGATCCATCACGGGCTCGTTACCAGAGAGGGAAAAACAAACTCACTAAAACATATTCCAATTAAGTGCTTGTAGCTCAATGAGGCTTCGGATCATATTTTAGTTCTCCTGAACTGTGAGAGTGCCAATGGAAACCTTTTGAAGTAGTCAATGATTATTTTAACAATTCAACTTATTTTCAAGTGATTTACCCAGGAAAATAGCAATTTCTGACTTCCCTGGATTCATTGAACCAAAGTACTCTAATCTGTCATATAATTAAACTAGTCATTAAGACTTTTACTGGATGGAAGAATCAAATCTCCGAGGCATCTGACCTTTGGGCATTGCAGCCTTTCACACTTCACTTACCCAGTTGTCTTAAAATTGCCTATTAGTGACTGCTTGGCTTTATGGGCTTTCTGGAGAGTATTTTGAAGAGAAAATGTAATACTAAATAAATCTAATTACTAATGGCTTCTCTTCTTTTTAATACCAGACCCTGGCAGAGGATGCAGCCATCCTTCTCTGGGAGGTGTGCTTTGCCATCTTAATTAATTCCTCCCTGCTAAAGCCTGACAAATGTACCACTTGCTTTTTGTTTTCCAGAAATGCTTGTGCCCAGGGAGGCCTGGGAGAGGATGAGGAGATCCTTCCAAACCATTCCCACCATATTCTGTTGAGTGGATGTGAACATGAGCCTCAAAAAGAGGGGGACTCATAAAAGGAGTTTGCAGATATGTCACAGTCTTTCTTTCTGTGACCTTTAGTTTTGCTTTAAGAGTGTATCCCACATGATAGACATCAAAAACAGGGGAAAGAGTCTTCCTGGCCTCTGCCTTGCACTTGCAAAGACTTTATGAATAACACCAGTGTGAATATTGATGTGATAGGCACAGACAGGATGAGCCAAACTACAGGAATTACAGCAAATTAAAGGCAGATCAGCTGAAGGACTGCCTGGACACAGCAAGGCACAGGAATAAACACACCAACCTCCACCCAAGGGGTTCTATTTCCGTGGGATTTATATCAGTTCTACCAGTTTATATTAAAAAATAGTTCAGATTTTGTCTTGGTCCTACACTAAGTGACAGAAACACGGGGAGAACAAAGCCCCAGGCCTGGAGTTCATCTGCAACACATTCCAGGGCCATTTCCAACACACTGGGACATCAGGGCTTTTTTAGTTTAAAAATAGGCAGTTTTAAAATGCATCCAGCAGGAAATTCCTCTGCAGCTTCCTGCTTGGCAATGGGTCACAGTGGTGCCAGGGCAGGAAGGGGCTCCAGGGTGGGCAGTGCTAGGCTCTGGTTGTGCAGGGAGATCTCAGAGCAGAGCTCTAAGGAAAGGTGTGAGAGAGCAGATCAGCCTGCACAGCCTGGGGGAACCCTCCCAGCTCAGATCCTGCACTGGCACAGCCAGGGTCACACAGGGAATGGCTCCAGTCACTGGCTGAGCTCCTGGCATTCCAGGGGTTCTCACTGTACTTAATGATTAGTGACAGGACACAGGGAATGGCTTCCCACTGCCAGAGGGCAGGGAGAGATGGGAGATTGGGAAGGAATTGCTGGCTGGGAGGGTGGAGAGGCCCTGGCCCAGGTTGCCCAGAGAAGCTGTGGCTGCCCCTGGATCCCTGGGAGTGTCCAAGGCCAGGTTGGAGCAGCCTGGGCCAGTGGGAGGTGCCCCTGCCCAGGGCAGGGGGTGGTGCTGGATCGTCCTGGAACTCCCAACCCAAACCATCCTGGGATTCTGTGATTCACACACCAAACCATCCCTCCAGCAGGTGAGGCAGAAGCAGAGGAATCAATGGGGTGCCAGCACTGCCCACCCAGCCCCGTTCCCTGCAGAGCCCCCGCTCTGCCCCATCCCAGGGGTGGGTAACCCACGCTCAGGAATCATCCCAGTGGCCTCTAGAGGCCTTCCTGCCTTTCTGCACTGGTGCAGAGCGACTGATCCAAATCTTTCCCTTGATTAACCTGTCTCTGCAGCGCTGCCTAACGAAGCAGAGGAGAGGAGGGAGCCTGGGAAACAAAAGTGAGCCCGGAAAACAAAAGGCTCCATCACTCACAGGGAGCAGCTCCCAGAGAGGTCAACACAACTCAGGCTGCAATTAAAGAGGAGAACAACGAGCTCTGCTACTCCTACTGTCATCCCAACCTCGTTATTTCCCAGGATCCTGGTGCCAGGCCACCTCACAAGCGTGGATTTAGGTGCCACTATTAAATTATATTTAAATTGTCCTGGGCTCATAACAACCGCTGTTTGTTTTGGTGGCTGGAGAGATTCGTGTTCCTGCTGCCTGACTGCTCCTGACAATCATTTCAGGGAACTAATCAGAGGAAAATACTGTAATAAAGGATGTGATTTTCACACAATTTTAACAAAAGAAGTTAAAAAAACCCACCAAAATTTGAGGGCATTGCTGTCTCTGACAGACATTATTTATACCCATATTTAGTTTTAGTACATCATTAGGCACCTCAGAGTATTCAAAAGGGAAAAGATCATTAAGAAAAATAATATGCAGAGCCATTAGTTCGATTTTTAAAAAGAGTGAAAGGATGTTCTAGCACAGCAAAGATGAGCTACCCAAATAAACAGTGAGGTGAGATTCCAGCTGAAAGCTCAGTCAGAAGTGCTGGATAAAATAACAAGGATTTCTTGTGAAATCTTAACATTTTTTAGTCTGACATGAAGAAAAAAGAAAAGGCAACTGATCAACCACAGGATGAGTACAAATCACCAATGAGAGGCATCCTGAGAGCAGAAAAGCCAGAGGTAGAGCAGGAAAGGCACATTTCCTGCTGTCAGGAAGAGCTTTGCCTGTTAACTCCTGAAGTTTGAGGTGTTCATGTCGTTTCCAGGGACATGACTCCAGCTTTTCCTGCCCTTGTCACACACATGGATTGAGGCTTTGAGCTGTGGGGAAGCCCAGACCTGGCCCAACAGGAGCCACAGGAACAGGAGGTAAGTGGGGAGGAGGGAGAGGTTTGCAGGTGTGACCCCAGGCAGGGCTGGGAGAGGACCCTGCACCTCATCTGGGGGCTGATCTCATCATCTACCATGGCCAGAGAGGAGGACCTGGGACAAGGGATGGAGGGACAGGACACAGGGAATGGCTTCCCACTGCAGGAGGGCAGGGTTAGATGGGATATTGGGAAGGAATTCCTGGCTGGGAGGGTGGGGAGGGACTGGAATGGATATCCCAGAGCAGCTGTGGCTGCCCCTGGATCCCTGGAAGTGTCCAAGGCCAGGCTGGAGCAACCTGGGCTGGTGGAAGGTGTCCCTGCCCATGGCAGGGGTGGCACTGGATGGGCTTTGAGGTCCTTCCAAGCCAAACCACTCCATAATTTCCACTGGTGAAGAGACAAATACAACACATGAAAGGCAGAGGTGGTTGGACTCCAGGGCAGGTGGAGCTCAGTCCCAAGGACACTGGAGGTGGTTGCAGGGTGAGGTGAACCCCTGATCCTGCAGCAGAGAGCACCAGGACAGTGAATCCCCCAGCCCTGGCAGGGGAAGGTGCTGCTCTGCAGGCACCACCAGCCTCCTCCAAGCCCTGGAGCTCAGCGTGGCTCTCCCAGGAGGTTGGGAAGGGCTCCCACCAGCTGCAGGCTCAGGGTCTGTGGCAGAGCAGGGCAGGAGGTCCTGCAGCACTGCAGGTCTCTGCAGCAGGGGGGTGATGAGGTCTGATGGATTTGTCAGCCCAAAGGACAGTCACTGCCAGGGGGGACACAGGGAGACCACTTGCAGGGGGATTAAAACCTAAGAAGGTCAACTAAAAAAAATCTGAAATACAAGAAATTTCAGGGTCTAACTACCAAATCTGAATGAGGAATGCAGAAGAAGAATTAAGAGCCAGATTTTTTTTCTTTTTTTACTTATTCCAGCTATGTTTTGCCAAGGGCTTATACTTGGTGAAACATCAGAGGGAAGCACAGAAATATGAATATTAACATCACCAGTAGATGCACATTACTTTTGCAGGAGACAAAGATGAAAGAAATACAGTTATTTCCCTTTATCTTCAATGCTACCAAGAGCCAGACCCTACATTTGGATCAGGCAGATTCGATGGAGCTACAAAAGTCAAAACACTTCAAAGAAATCAAGAAAACCTGCTGCAGTGTCAGGACACACCCTGATGGAGAACCTGCTGCCTCTGGAGGTGTCCCAGCCTGGGGGTGCCCACTGCTGGTCCTCAGAGGGGTGGGGTGGGCACAGCACAGCTCTGTTTCCAAATACAGAGTTACAGAACCGTTTGGGTTGGAAAAGCCCTCTGAGATCATGAGTTCTTCCATCCCCCAGCACTGCCCAGGCCACCCTGACCTCCAGCTGCTCCATCTGAGTGCCCAAAGGACTGGAGACATGGATTGCCAAAGCCCCACGTGCCAGCACAACCCTGGCTGAGCTCTGCTCCCCCTGCTCACACCCATCTCCACTCCAAACCCTTTCCTCGGTCTGTGACGCCCTTTTACCAAACCAGGGCCCAGCTGTATTAGCTTTTATCTAATAAGCTGCTGCCCTTTCAGTTATTTATCTCCTTACAAAAATAAACAGACTACCAGCCTCTCACTTTGGTATTTGTGTAAAGAACAATCTTGAGGCCTCACATTCCCCCACCACCCCCCAGCCTCTGTTGTGCTGCAGGAACCAGCACTAAAAATCCATTACCCACCAAAAACACACTTGAAAAATATCTCCCTGCGAGACTTTGCTACTGAAGCAAAGGCATTTGAGAGAGTTTGTCTGCCAAAACCCAGCCTGTGCAGGGCCATGAGCGATGCCCACCCCGTGGATGTGAAATGTGCCCCTGTGAGATAACTGGGCTGTTCCACAGCAGACAATCACCAAATGCTGCAGCACTGTTGGGTTTTTTTCCCTCCTGCAATTTGCCTGTGTCACACAGCTAAAGCAAAACCAGGATCAAACAGGCCTTTGAATCTAACAGAAATTGGAGTTGTTCGGAATACAGGCAGGAGCAGCAGGGGGGCAATGCGAGCAGCCTGGAATTACAGGGAGCATCCCGGAGCACTGCGGCTGTTGACAGTGATTAACGGCCCCGCCGAGATCCATCACACACACAAGTGGCTGTTCAGGGGCACTGGACAGAGAGCTGGAGAGGCTGACACAGCCCCAGCTCCACAACTGGCTGCTCTTTTGATGCGCTCAAAGAGACTGGAGTGGGGTTTTAAATGCTTATTTGGGGCTCGAGTGGCAAAGATCCGGTTCCCTTTGAGGGAGCAGACAAGCAGCAGAGCCCACAGGTGGGCACAGGCTGGGCCAGCACTGGAGGCTTGGATTGGGAGAGGTGGTGGACCACAGGAGTGCTGGGACTCCTGAGAGAAGCATCATCTCCACCCCAGGGGTCTCCAGCCCCTGCCCTTCCCCCCAGCAGCACTTCTGCACTCTCCTGGTGTGACCGTGGTCCTCCCCAGGGGTGATGTGGCTGCAGCAGCTTTCTTTCCAGGTCATTCCCACCTAAAATCTCTTAGAGCATGAATTTCACCTTCTAGAGGGAAATGGAAATGGGAAGTCAAAGGTCTGAACACATAAAAATAGGTCACTCTAAGAAAGGTGCTTTCAGAGAGAATAAGTCCCCCCTGAGGGCTCACAGGCTACAGGAAGGAACTCAGGGTTTCCAGGACCTCTAAAGGTGCTCTGAAGGTTTTCCTTCTCTTCTGCAGCAACCTGGGCTAGTGGAAGGTGTCCCTGCCCATGGCAGGGGTGGAATGAGATGGTTTTTAAGGTCCCTCCCACCCAAACCATTCTGGGTTTCCATGATAATATTTATAGGACATGAGGAAGACAAAAAAAAAACCTACAAAAACTCATGAGTGTTTTTCAGGTCCCCCTTCCCAAACTATTGCATTCTCTGGAGCACTGACAACACCCTGAAATCCAGATTGATCCTGGCAGGTCACTCCCTCAGCCTTTGCCAGCTGAAGGCAGCCCTGTGATTGCCTGTGAGGCACAAAGAGAAGCTGCAAACCCAGATATTTCCGAGAGAAAGGACCTGTACATCCTGCATTATCTAATTTTCCCTTTAAAATGTCTCAAAAAGGTCACACTAATGATGTTTACCATCAAGTAATAAATGTTAACACTTCTCCCCTCAGCAGACAGTGCTGGAGCCCGGAGAGGAGCCACTGTTTGTTTTCCAGCTCAGCAAATGCACCAACCCAAGGAGGGCCCAACACGGGCTGTTTCAAAACACTGACATTTGCAAACATATTTTTCCTGATGACTGTTTTCTGAAACCTGCCACGGTAAATGGTATTTTAAACCTTTTCTGGTGGCTGGTTTTGTGGCTGTAACAAACCCCCTGGCACCCAGGCTGCTCACTGTCCATCCCCACAGCGACGCTCCGGAGCCGTTCAGGGAACAGGAACCCCGTGGAAAGGAGAAGCTATTAGCCAAGTAATTAAGGTTTCTTTCCGAATCCAGATCAGATTTCAGGCAGGAATAATTAAACTACACCTCCTAACGCCCTGGATTCAGGTGCCTGGATTGTTAATGAACGTGTGCAGGTCTAGGGAGCTCCGAGCTCGGGGTGCTGGGGTCATCAACAAGGGATTTGAATCACTTTGGGGCAGCAGCACCCTCATCCTTCCAAATCCCACTGAGCTGAGTCACACTGGGCTGCTCCAGGCTTGAAATGTGGACAGGCACTAAATGGAGAGGCAAAGGCAGTGACTTCTGATGCTGGCCCTGGGTTTATCCCTGGGGCTTCCAGGAGGGGTTGCACTGTACCCTGGAGCTGGAAAAAGCAAGGGCCAGCCTGGAATGGATGGGAGGAACAAACCCTGGGTCTTGTCAGCTGCTTTGTTAATTATAGGGGGCAATCAACTCCTAACCAAGGCAAATTTTCCTGGTGGAGCACATTTCCAAGGGAAGCCACAAGTTTTGGCTTCCCAACTGTGCTTTGGAAGCAGGAACTGTGCTGCTGTAGTGGTGGGGAGGCCCTGGCACAGCTGCTCCATCCCTGGGAGTGTCCAAGGCCAGGTTGGATGGGGCTTAGAGCAACCTTGGATAGTGGGGTGGCACTGGATGAGGTTTAAGGTCCCTTCCAACCCAACCCATTCCATGATTCCTGGGAGGCCCTTCCATATCCTGGAAGGTGCTCTGAGGTCCCCACACAACCTTTTCCTCTCCAGGCTGAGGAACCCCAGCTTCCTCAACCTGTTCATTTCCTTACAGTTGAGAGCTCCCTGGGTTCAAGGGCTCATAACACAACTCCAGGAAGCAAAGGGTGGGAAGAAGGGAGGGAAGATGGCACAAAAATAAGTGAACAAATAACTCATCTGAAATCTCCTGCCACTTAACATTGTTTTCCTGGCCATTCTCCTCAGCAGAGAGAAGTACTGTAATATACCAGGAGAAGAAGGAAAAAACACATTTACAGCCTGAAAATGAAATCCCTGGCAGGGCAGAGGAACTGGAAGGCACATATGTTCCATAACTACTCTCCAAAACCAGTTAGCAATGAAACAGCACGTGTGGAAAAACACTCCAAAGGAGATTTTCCGGAGAACCCTGATTTGGCAGAGGCACGTCCTTTACATTTACAGCAATTAGTTCAATAGCAAAACACAGCAATCCTCTGCAGGCAGGAATACCTGTGCCATCAAAGCCCCCCTGCAGGGCTCTCCCGCTGCGGTGCAGCTGCAGAGCTCTTGTACTTCCCACTTACTCTGGCTCCGGGCTCGGCTCTGGGGCTGGGGGGGCTGCTGGGGTTCCAAATATGGGTGATGCTCAGTCCCACCCCTCCCACAGACAATTAACACCTTGGCAATTAAATCAGTGCAGGTGGTAACACTGCCTGCTGAGGGGAGGGAGAGACCCTCACTGGCAGCTGTTCCTGCAGCGCGACTGTTTTCACACTCGGGTCTATTTGCCTTTTGTGCACAATCCCACTCAACTTGCAGCCTTCAATAGAAACCAGGGATGTGGGACAACCTCTTCTATGTGGCAATGGAAGTTATTCCAAAGGCTGGATCTCAAGAAGCGATTAAATCCGATCCTGGTTCTGTTTTCCCTTTTCTTTTTTGTCACGGGAAGTTTCTCCATTTCCACAGTTATTTATAGAACAGCTTTGCTTGTCTCCACCATCAGCCTGGTGGAGCCAGTCCAGGGAGGCTCCAGGATGATCAGAGGGATGGAGCAGCTCTGCTGGGAGGAAAGGTTGGGAGAGCTGGGATTGTTCAGCTGGAGAAGGGAAGTTTGGGGTCACCTGATTGTGGCCTTGCAGGACCTGAAGGGGCTGCAGGAAACATGGAGAGAGACTGTGGACAAGGGATGGAGGGACAAGGGATGGAGGGACACAGGGAATAGCTTCCCAGTGCCAGAGGGCAGGGTTAGGTGGGATATTGGGAAGGAATTCCTGGCTGGGAGAGTGGGGAGGCCCTGGCCCAGGTTGCCCAGAGAAGCTGTGGCTGCCCCTGGATCCCTGGAAGTGTCCCAAGTGTTGCTGGAGCAACACGAGCTAGTGGAAGGTGTCCCTGCCCATGGCAGGGGGTGGCATTGGATGGGCTTTGAGGTCCCTTCCCACCCAAACCATCCTGGGATTCTGTGATTATGATGCCGTTAAATGGATGGGATGGGATAGAATAGGATGGATGGGATGGGAAGCAGAGCCCTGCCTGGTGTGTTAGGACTGCAGGAAGCCTGCAGTGATGGAGAACATCCCCAAGGCACTGCCTGGGGGTGACCCCAGCAGGGCAGCCCAGGGACTAACCCCAAACACTTGGATGTTTGGGATCTCTACCAGAACTTTGCAGCCCATTCCAAGTTTCCCTCGTTTTGATGTGCTGGGCTTGGTCCGAGCCGGGGTTTTCTCTCCCAGCCTCAATTTCCTGAGGCACAGACATGGCTGGATTGGATGGGCTTGAGCTGAAACCTCTGTTATCTGCTCATGCACAGCAAGGGCAAGCAGCAATTCAGCTTCTCCCCTGGGAATTAGAGCTGACAAGACAGAACTGAGCTTTAAATTACCAGCTCCTACCCGGGGCAGCTGCTCACCACCGTGCTCAGATTTACAGAGTTTAAGCCCAGACAGGACCATTAAATCCTTCTCACCTGCCCCTGGCTGTCACAAAGGCTTGGAGTTCATTAATTTCTCCCCCAGTCTGAGCCCAGAAATGGGACAAAGCACAGTCCCTGTGCCTGGCTCTGGGATCACAGGACACTGGAGCTGCCACCACCCCTAAGGCTGCTCTGGGCTGCTTTTCTGGTTTCCCATTCCCACACCTGGTGAGCCGGCAGCCCATCAGTCACAGAACATCCTGAGCTGGAAGGGACCCCCAAGGACCATCCAGTCCAACCCCTGGCCCTGCCCAGGACACCTCAACAATCCCCCCCTGTGCCCCAGAGGATCATCCAAACCCTCCTGGAGCTCTGGCAGCCTTGGGGCTGTGCCCACTGCCCTGGGGAGCCTGGGCAGTGCCAACCACCCTCTGGGGGAAGAACCTTGTCCTGAGATCCAACCTGACCCTGCCCTGGCACAGCTCCAGCCATTCCCTGTCCCTGTCACAGGGAGCAGAGATCAGAGCTGCCCCTGTGCTGCCCCTCGTGAGGAGCTGCAGCATAAACACAGACAATTACATAGAGACAACACCCAGAGCATCCCACACCCCCCTGAGAGGGGCCAAGGCTGCAGGAGGAGCAGGACATGGGGGCTGCAGCAGAGCCCTGGGGATGGAGCAGGGCCAGCAGTGAAGCTGAACTAACTGGGGAGTCTCTTCTCCACACCCCTGGCCCCACAGTGTGCTGTTTGGGCAGGTGTGACCCCATCCCTGTCCCTCAGGGGCCAGCACTGCAGACTGACCCCCACCCCTCTCTCAGGAGCTCTGGGGGAGGCCCCTCAGTGCCCAGCTCCCTCCCACCCACCTTGGGCTGGGGGCTGCCATCCATTGGGGGCCCTTTGCCATGAGGGTGTCTGTCTGTCTGTCTGCTCCAGTGGCACTGAGTGCCCAGGAGGACGTTTGGGAACCAGGGTGCCCTCAGAGCAGTCCCCAGCACAGCCCACGCTGGATGATGCCAGCACAGGGGGTGAGGTGACACTCAGGCCAAGCCTGAGTTCCTCCAACAACTCTTTGCAGGGGATCTGGCAGCGACTCCAACCTCCCCACCTTTTCCAAGCACTGATTTTTCCTTTCAGGGAACCAGGGCTACAGAGCTCAGTCATTAAACTGCTGAGCTCCTTCCCCAGCCTGTGGCCCTTGGTACTGCACAGGTGATAAAAAGATGACAGTTACAGGGCCCAGGGCTGCAGAATAAACCCTGCCCAGCCAACCCCAGGGCTGCAGAATAAACCCTGCCCAGCCGCCCATCCCACCCGGAACAGATGGAACTATACATTAAACATAAGATAATATATGGACAGAGAGTCATTTCACAGCCATAATTCAAACAGAGGAACCTTGTAACCTAATAAATGGGATGAGTGATGGCCCTCTCCAAAATACATTTCATTATTTCTGTCTGCTTTACAACCTGTGAATACCTGCTTAATGGTTTTAGGGGACTTCAATTATGGTGTGAGAGGACGTGAGGGCAGAGCTGTGGGACAGGTGGCCTTTCTACCCTGCCCAGGGGGATCCCTGAGGCTGGAAAAGCCCTCCCAGCCCATGGATCCCCCCTGTGCCCGATGCCCACCTTGTCCCCCAGCCCAGAGCACTGAGTGCCACGGCCAGGCCTTCCTGGGACACCTCCAGGGCTGGGCACTCCAAACCTCCCTGGGCAGCCTCTGCCAGTACTCCCAGTGCTCCCAGTGCTCCCAGTGCTCTGTGGTAGAGCCAAGGCTGCCCTTTAGTTGGGTCATTCCCAACTGAACATTCTGTTCTATTCTCTTCCCACCTTCAGCTTCCCTCATCCTGTATGACATTATGGAATTATTACAGAGCTGCTGATACAGGTGAGTGCAGTTTAAAAACCATAAATCTCCCCTTCTAAAGAGGTTTTCCCTCTCTCCTCCTCACTTCTTCCTTCTTGCAATTTAGTTTTCCTTTATTCTTTCTCTGTGCAGAGAGTGATGGAATAGTTTGGGTTGGAAGGGACCTTCAAAGGTCACCTGGTCCCAGCCCCCTGCCATGGGCAGGGACAGTTTCAGCATGGCAGAGGTCAGAGATTCCTGTCAAGCTTGTCACAAGCCCTGAAAAATTTCTGTTTAATTTTTTCACCTGATGGCTTCTGAGGAGTTTGGTGTCTGGGAGGAAGCTGATCCCCAGGCTCACTGTCACTCACCGGCTGGACCTGAGAGAGGAGGTCAGGACCTTTTAAAAAAAACACCTTTTTTCATTTGAAAAATGAGAATTCATTGCATCAAAAGTATCAGAGAGTATAAATTATTTCAGAAAAGTTGGGTTTTTAATAGAAAAAGATGCTCTGAAGTTTGAAATTACCATTTTGACCCCATAACCCTCCCACACTTCATTTTCATTCTTTTGGAAGGCAAGTGTGAGGGCAGAGCCACAGTGACCTACTTGTGGTGCAGGTGTGAGAGCCCAGCCTGGCTCTCCGTGCCCAGCCCTTCCAAACCCTGCCCTCTCCAGATGTCTCCTTCCCTTCCAGTGCAATTTTGGGGCCATCCCACTGAGACACAGCAGCCATGGGAACACAGGGCATCTGTCAGCAGGGAATCCTCCTTGGAATTCACTTGCATCCCAACCCCAGAGGGTAAAGCACAAGAAAATGGGATTTTTGCCACGTTCAAGGAAGAGTTCCCTGGGAAGGTCAGATCTGTGGGGAGTGGTGGCAGCACAGAGGGTGTCACAGCAGTGCCCACACTGCCAAAATCCGGGGCAGCTGCTGGCACAGGGCTCCTTGTGCCATCAGCGGGAGTGGAATGGGAATGTTTTCCTGGGAAACAGGAGCACTGTCATCAGTGAGGATCATCCCCAGCACCTGGGAAGGAATTGGAAATTAATGCTCGAAAAGTGATGGTGTGGAAATAGAAATCACAAGAATCCTGGAATGGTTTGGGCAGGAAAGGACCTCAAAGCCCATCCAGTGCCATCCCCTGCCATGGGCAGGGACACCTTCCACCAGCCCAGGTTGCTCCAAGTCCCATCCAACCTGGCCTTGGACACTTCCAGGGATCCAGGGGCAGCCACAGCTTCTCTGGGCAACCTGGGCCAGGGCCTCCCCACCCTCCCAGCCAGCAATTCCTTCCCAATATCCCATCTCTCCCTGCCCTCTGGCAGTGGGAAGCCATTCCCTGTGTCCTGTCCCTCCATCCCTTGTCTCCAGTCCCTCTCCAGCTCTCCTGGAGCCCCTTTAGGCGCTGGAAAGCTGCTCCTCTCAGCAGCCACACACCCAGGGACAGATGCCCAGGGCTGCTCCTGAGCTCAGGGGGTCCAACAGGACTCCTGGGACCTTCATCCAGGTACCTCAGAGGAACACAGTGCCCAGCATCCCGAATTCCCCCTCTCCCAGCTTCCCCTCCCTCAGGCTGCAGGAAGACGAGGCTTCCCCACTCCACGTTCCCTTAATTTGCAGAGTTCTTTTTCCCCACGAACGCTGAGCAGGGCTGGGAAAAGCAAACCTGCTTCCAAGCTCCTTTTGGATAACAGCTTTCCCTGTTTCCTCTGCCCCGTTCATCCCCCATCATCCCTCCAGCCCTGCCCCCTCCAGTGAGCACCAGTTTGCACTCACACCCTGCCACTGGGCAGCATTGGCATCGCTGGGATGAAGGAGCTGCCTTAGCCCCGTGCTCTCAGTCAGCTCACGGGAAAGTCGAGACGCAGCCGGGAGCGGAGGGGAAATGAACTGTGGGGTGAGGGGGTTTGATGTGCAGGGGCTGAGCACAAAGCAGGGGAAGGACGCGCTGGAATCCTCCTACAAAGGAACGGCAGCGTCTGCTCTGTTCTCCCGAGCCCTCCGTGGTAAACTCGGCAAACGGGAGGCAGATTAATGGCTGTTGTTCCTTACAAATGGGTAATCAGGAGGCAAATAACTCAGGCCCTCGTAGATAAATTTAATTTAAGGTATACAAATCTGCGCCTAATGATGCGCTGGCAAATCTACTGCATGGTTAAATAAGAGATCTGCTGCCAGGGAGGGGATCTGCACCCACTCAGGCAGCAGGAGAGGGAAGGGATATTTATCCCTGGGTTGTTATTCCACAGGGCACAGAGGAGCTGTCTGGGCAGGGGGCACGGGGGCAGCAGCCCCTCCCACAGCAGGGCACAGACCTGGGGTGAGGGTTTGCCTTTTAACTCCCATCTTTGAGGAAACAGATGGATCCAGGCTCAGAGGACATGGAGAAATGTCTCAGCTCAAGCTTGCCCCAGAGGGTGGTTGGCACTGCCCAGGCTCCCCAGGACAGTGGGCACAGCCCCAAGGCTGCCAGAGCTCCAGGAGGGTTTGGGTGATCCTCTGGGGCAGGGCCTGCGGTTGGGCTCGATGATCCCTGTGGGTCCCTTCCAGCTCTGCAGATTCCATGATCCTGGGTAAGGCTGGCAGGGCGTGGGCGCTCCGGCTGCCGGGCAGGGACAGGGACAGTGGTCCTGTCACTCAGGTTTATCCTCCCTGGAGCAGCAAACAAGCCATGAGCTGACAGCAGTTCTCCCCTAACACAGCTCTGACTGTCTGATGGAACATTTGATCCCCCCAGCACCGACCCCTCAGCCCGGGCAGCTCTTGGTTCTCTCGCTCGTGAATTTTTGTCTTCCTGCAGCCCAAGGTCTTCCCACTGACACAGGGATCTCTGGGAAAGAAAGGACAGTAATGCTTTGGTTTTCAGCCCTACTGACACAGGGATCTTTGGGAAAGAAAGGACAATAATGCTTTGGTTTTCAGCCCTGGGGGTGCCTTGTGCAGCTTCCAACCCGTGGCATCCTTGTGGTGGGGCTGGTGGTGCCTCCGTGCTGGGAGGGAGCTCGAGGGACCAGCAAGGGAGCAGCCAAAGGGGGAGTTTATGGGGGGTCCAAGAGAGCTGGAGAGGAACTTTGGACAATGGGTTTAAGCTGCAAGAGGGTAGATTTAGATTGGATATTGGGAAGAAATTCTTCCCTGGGAGGGTGGGGAGGCCCTGGCCCAGGTTGCCCAGAGAAGCTGTGGCTGCCCCTGGATCCCTGGAAGTGTCCAAGGCCAGGTTGGAGCAACCTGGGCTGGTGGAAGGTGTCCCTGCCCGTGGCAGGGGGTGGGTCTGGAAGGGCTTTGAGGTCCCTTCCACCCAATCCATTCCAGGTTGATGTTGTTAATGCAACAGTAACTGGGCGCTGCTGCTTCTGTGGGTGCTGAGAGGCAATTCCTGAGCACAGCCTCCAGTGAGCTCCCAACCAGGACCCTGCCCTGGGCACCAGGAGCCTGCCCTGGGCACCAGCACCAGCAGGGCAATGTGTTTTCCCTGACAGTGTCCCCTCTCCAGCATCCCAGTCCTTGCTGAGCTGGTGATGCTGTGCCATCAGCACCCAATGCTCACCCGAGGGCAGTGCCTGGCCCAGCCCAGCAGGACCAAACAACCCAGACCATCCAAACTTCTGCACAGACACAAGCAGACACAAGAGGGGCTATTTCCCCTGCCTTTGCTGTCTCCCTCCCGTGCTGACCAGCAGCAGGAGCTCTGAGGGGCTCCTGGTACAGCTCACTGGGGGCACCAGGGTGTTGTCCTGGAGAACAGCGTGGGCACCCTCACTGCAGGCTGAGCCCAACCTGGGATCACAGCACTCAGGGGGTGAAGTTCAAAGCCAGAGCAGGAGCTGTGCCTCTGTAATGTGCTTCTGAAGCCAAAGGACAAAATGCAATATCAAGGGAGTAGTTAAATGAGTGAGCTTTGATCTAGGACATAAAAAGAGAAGAAAAAGCTTTTTTTTTCCCCCTCCAAAAAAGGTTAAGTCTTAGCTCTCAGTAAACCCAACCTGTGCATTTTCCCAGTCAAGGTACTCCAGAAAGGGCAGGCTGGATGGGGCTGGGATAGGGGAAGGTGTCCCTGCCCATGGCAGGGGGGGAGCAAGGGGAGCTCTGAGGTCCCTCCCAACCCAAACCAGTTTGGAAATCTGGGATTTTATACCCACCAGGCACTGGGCAAACGCAGCTGTAGCACATCAGCTCAGACAGACAGGGAATGTGGGATGCAGGAGAGCGTTCAGGGAACAGCCCAGGACAGCGGGAGAGGATTCCCCTTGGGAATCCAACTCCTCAGCACATGGACACTGAGGTTTGTGAAGATAAACCTGCTGAACATGTGGAGCTGCAGAGCCAGGGTGGGCCAGGAAATGGTACAAATCCAAGGGGAGCACAGAATGCCACGGCTGCTCGGAATTCCACTGGCACCCAGCAGGCAGGATCATCCACAATGGTGCAGTTTATCAGGGCTGCAGAGGAATTATCCACATCCAAACCATCCTCTTCTTGATGCTCTGCAGGAGGAGCAGGAGGAGCTGCTCTTCAGACCCCACAAGGATCCAGCAACGTTGGCTTTTGAGTGAAAATGCTCCGTAGCAGGCACAAATTAAACTTTTTCAACACGTGACCTTCTTGCCCAAAAGATAAAAAAATCCTGGTTTTCATTTTTCTTTCTGTGTTAAGTAACACCTCAGACCCAATTGATAAAATAACAGCTATTGGCAGTCATCCTGCAGTTATTTAGAACGCTTTTGTCGAGGGACTCCACTAAAGGCCGTGGCACAGAGCTGGGAATTAGGCAGGAAATGTCAAAAGCCTGGCCTAAAGCCTGTTAAACTTTAGTTTTGTGGAGCTGAATTTCAGCTTTTCGCAATAAAGTGTTCCCTTGAAGTTCTTAACTTGTCTGATAATTCCTGAGAAAAGCTGAAATAAACTACAAAAGTATTTCCCGTGTTCTTTTTTTCCTGTATTCTCAGGCAAAAGCTGCCCAGAAGTGCACTGGAACTACCTGACCCTGTCACTTAAAAATTAACCAAGCCTCAGAAAGAGCTAGAAACAAGATGGGAAAGCTGTATTTTTAATAATCTTATAAATAATTTTATAAATTAGTAATGTTGCAGAGGTAAAGCCTCTGCCCTGGTGTGAACTGATGGTGTGGAAGGAACACCCCTGCCCAGGAGGGAGGCCCAGGGGAGCAGCTGAGCATGGATGGAGCCCTGGGCTCCAATGAGGGGCTGCTCCCCCGAGCTGGGAGTGCTTGTGGGTGCCCCCAGAAACCATCCCAGCCACCCTGGCACTCCTTCCCCACCTTCCTGCCTGGACAGATCTGAGCAAGACCCTGAGGCCACAACCACCAGGTACCAACACACTCAAACTTCCCTGGTGCAGTCCCACAGGCAGTGCCAGCCTGCAGTGATTGAGTGTGCATTGCTCCATCATGGAATCATGGAATCCTTTGGGTTGGAATCCTAAAAACCATCCAGTGCCACCCCCTGCCATGGGCAGGGACACCTTCCACCAGCCCAGGTTGCTCCAACCTGGCCTTGGACACTCCCAGGGATCCAGGGGCAGCCACAGCTTCTCTGGGCAACCTGTGCCAGGGCCTCCTCACCCTCCCAGCCAGCAGTTCTTCCCAATATCTCATCTAAATCCACCCTCCTTCAGCTCAAACCTGTCCACCTTGTCCCATCTGCCTCAATTTCAATTTGCTTCCATCAGCTGCATTTTCAAATTTGCCAGCAGAGGATGATTTGGGCATGGCTTTGTTTATTTGTTTTTAATAGAGGAAAATACACTTAAACTTTAAGTTCCAGCCACCCCAAAGCCCTTTCCTCCCTGCTGTGCCTGATGCACCACAGCCCATTTCCCCACCCCCTTCCTCCCCCAGCCAGCTCTGGGAGTGGCAACAGCCAAAGGCATCAGCATAAATCAAACCCCCAGAATATGCATCACAAGCCACAGTCCATGACCTAAAGATGTTGTCTTCAAGTCAATCCTGGTTTTGCATTAAGAAAAGAACCTCCCAGCCCCATGAAAGATAAAGTTGTGGCTCAGGGTGGCTGGAGTCTCCTCAGTTACCCCGTGATGGAGTGAATGAAACAGGAGGTGTGCCCAGTCTGGTCACATCCCCTGCATTTTGTGATCCAGGGGAGCAATAACCCTTCTCCAGCCTCAGCCTGGTTGTCATCCAACCAGGCAAACTCCTTCCCATAACCCTCCAGGCAACTGTTCCAGGAGTTATTCAAACAGTGAAGTCATCAGCTCTTCATTACAAAACACCCATCCCCATATTACTCAGTGTTCATGGATGAATGTGCTAAAGCTGAGTAGCTTTACCTTCCTGCACACTCACCTTTGCCATCAGAGCAAACCTCTGGCTCCTCAGGAGCTGCTGGTGCTGGACAGGAGGGTTTGGTTCCCTGGGTCACTCGTGGTGTGGAATGGACAGAGCCCTCTCAGCTGACAATGAAAACACTCTGCTTTCCAGGCAAAATATTCCCTATTTATTCCCTCAAGTTCTTTGGCACAACTGAGACAATGCCCAGTTCTCTGCACATGGACAACCCGAGGCAGGACCAGCTCTCCAGACACATCCTGTCCTAGAAATTTCCCCTCATCTGCAATCTAAACCCCTTCTGGTACAACTTGATGGTTCTCATCCTGTGCCTTGTCACCTGGGAGGAGACACCCCCCACCCCCACAGCTCCAACCTCCTGTCAGGGAGCTGGAGAGAGCAATGGATTAGAAAAATAAATTAAAAAAAGATTATAATGGAGTTATAAATGGAAAAAAGAATGGATTATAAACAGATAAAAAGGAAACAATTCCTCTCTGTGCACATGGATTAAGAGTGCACTGAGATGGAAATAAATCCTTTATGTCCTCACAAGGTGTGAGATGTCACAGCCCCCTCAGGGCTCAGCTGGGAGCAGCTCTGGGCTCTGCTACACATCATAACCTGGATCCAGCACACAGCTGCCATGGATTGGGATGTTTACTGTGGCAAAGGATAGCTGGAGGAGCAGGAATTTGTGTCTGAGGGCCTCACCCCAGAGCTGCCTCCCAGCGAGGCTCTGCCCCAGCCCCAACACCACTTTGGGAAGCACAAAGTCACATCCCAGAGTGGCATTCCAGTGTCTCAGCAGCACCACCAGGGATGGAATTCACCCCACCTGGGGTGATTGCAGCTTGTTTGGGAGCAGGATCCTGCTTTGGGGTTGTGTGCTGCAG
>NW_020885006.1:412748-441155 GCF_003945725.1 Corapipo altera | reverse complement strand
AGCAAAGCAGAAATTATCCATTAGCACAGAAGCTGCACATCAAATGCCAGGGAAAAGGCTGAGGGTGTTTTTCCATCTGGGACCGAGCGGTCACTGTCAATGATCCAAATTTATCATAAAATACTAATTTAACCAAACAATTGTCTGAAGCTGTTGTGAGAAGCCACAAACAGGCAAAAAGCTGCTGCAAAGGATTCCCTGGCAAAGGACCCAGGAAACACTGCGGAGCAGGGACCCGACTGGCTGTGCTTCCATTAAATATTAACAAATTCAGCAACACGGGGAGGGAACAGCGAGTGACACCAGTGGGGGGATGATTACAAGGGCCTTGGCAGACAGCATTAGGATTCAAAGCCATCCTGGTAAATTGGAAAATGGTCGGAAATCAAAGAGACAAAATTCAATGGAGACAAGAGCACATACAAATGAGAGGAAAACAAATACTCAGCTCCCAGAATAGGGATCTTCTACGAGGCTGTGGGATGGGGGAAGGAGCCCTGTGACAGCTGCAAACAAACTGAACAGGAGTTAATGATGTCACCCTGTCACCAAACTCGTACCCAGGATCCCCAGGAGCTGGGGGGACGTGTCAGATGTGCAGAGGAGCACCCCAGCACTTGGGAGGGGTGTGTGCACCCCGAGGGGCTGGGCTGAGGGATCCCAGGAGAGCTGGAGGAGGTTGGGAAGGCAGAGGAGGCTGGTGAGGGGCTGGGGGAGCACAGAGGTGCTGCTGGTTAACCCCAAGGTCAGGGCTCAGGGGGAAAAGCTGTAACTCTGCAGGAAAAGGTGGGAGAATTAATTAGGGAGGGACTGGAGACACTGTCCCTTGTGAATTTTGGGACAGGTGGGACATGGTTTGGTACCTGTTGGACAGGTCTAACTCCAGCCAGCCCTGCCCCAGAGAGCACAAGGGACACAGGACTCCTGCAGTGCTTTGGAGCTTCCCAGCCCCCTTTCATTGCCTGACACTGTGTGACAGCTCACGTGTGGCCAGGCTGGAAAAGGAAACCCAGGAGAGCCCTAAAACTGGTCAGGATCCTAAAATTATCCCTCACCAATTTGTTTCCCCTTAAACTTTCCATTTGTGGTGCCCCAGTGTCCTGGGCATCAAATCCATGTTACTAAAGGGTGCAGAAGGTTCACCCCACCAGAACAATCCAACTGAAAGCTAAAGGAATTTCCACCTTCTGTGGACACATTTAGTTTTCTTTGTGGATTAACTTAGGGAGTTTCTTTCATTTATTTCATTTTTAATTTTGATTATGGAACCCCAGATTGGTTCAGGGTGGAAGGGACCTTAAAGCTAATCTAGCTCCAAACCCCAGCTCCGGGTGTTATGGAATGAGGATGCTGGGATTTGGGGCCCTTTTGGCACCCCAAGAGAGCAACTGCAGGTAAGACAAATGGTGAACTGCCAGCTCTGAGAGCAAGAAGTAAATTGGCCCAGAGAAGTTTCCTGAACAGCTGGGAAGGACAGAAAATAGAAAGGACAGAATTAAGAGTGTGCAGTGAGAGAATCTAAGAACTAAGGATTAGCTGATCCAGTGGAATTCCCACATACCCCCTGTCTAATCACTGGAGGTGCCAGGGCGGGGCTGGTCAGAGAAGCTGTGGATGCCCCTGGATCCCTGGAAGTGTCCAAGGCCAGGTTGGAGCAGCCTGGGCTGGTGGAAGGTGTCCCTGCCCATGGCAGGGGGTGGCACTGAATGAGCTTTAAGCTCCCTTCCCACCCAATCCAGCCTGTGATTCCATGATTAGTCTTCTCATCACAGCCTGGAAATCCAATTTGAGCTTCTTTTATCACGAAGTTCAGGCTAACACACAAATTACACTTTTCCCCCAAGTAACCTGCAGGGGAACATTTAAAGTTCATAGTTCACAGGGATCATCTGGACACATCTCCCTGGAAAATCAGGTTTCACTGCAGCAGAGCTGGACCTGAACCAGGACAGACAGAGCAGTTTCCTGCCTTCATCCCAGCATTTGCATAAGAGATCTCTTCCTTCACCTTTGCAAACAGGGGACGATGGCAATTTGTTATGTGCATGAAAATCATAACAACCCTTTTCCCTGCCATCAGGATTATATTAGGAAGCTCTGTGTTCCCAGAGGGAAGATTAAAGTGCAAGTCTAATAGCGTGAATTGTTCTTCAGCAGAGCGCTCTGCTGCAGCTTGGAACTAAATATTCCCAGCAGAAAACATCCAAAAGAACCAGGGAGAGCAGCTCCTTTCCTAATCCTATTCTGAGAGAAGGAAGGAGAAAGCTGCATCTTCTATTTTGTTGATGAGTTTCTTGAACACTGGAGAGGGTTGAATCTGTAGGGGGATGACCTGTAGCACAGAGTAAGAGGACAGAGCCAGGTCTGAGATGGCATTTTTAGGGTCCCTGGGAGCACCATCTGCCCTGTCAGCTGCCCAGGACAGCAGCAAAGGCAATGCTCCATGCCAGGGGTCATTCAGAACTAATAATAACAATATTAAGAACAGATGGCCAGGCCTGGGCAGCAGCACAGCACCCACCCCAGTCCTGCAGCTCCCAGGAGGTGCTGGGTGAGCTCCTCTGGAGCACCCTGGCTGTGCCTGCTGGGACAGGCAAAGATTTGTGTCTGTAAAGATGTTCTGAATCCAGAAATGATCCCAGGCACAAATACAGCTCCTGCTGGGTCTGCTCAGAGCACAGCCTCACCCAAAGCAGCCCTGTGTTCACTGCAGCCTCTGCTCCTCAGCTGGACCCTGAACTGGGGGAGACAAGGGTGAGACCCGGGGAAGGTGGGAATGATCCATCCCAGCCCCCACAGAGGGCTTGGGGCAATAAAGGACTGGGACAGAACACTTTGTTAGGAAAATTTAGATGGGCCCAGAGAGGCAGAGCCCACCCAAGTGATGATGCAGTGAACATTACACAGCCACCAAACAGAGCAGAATTTCCAATTTCCCTAAGAAGTCCAAGTGCTTTGTCTAAAGGAACTCCAGGAGAGCTGGAGAGGGACTGTGGACAAGGGTCTGGAGATGCAGGACAAGGGGGAATGGCTTCCTAGTGCCAGAGGGCAGAGACAGATGGGATATTGGGAAGGAATTCCTGTCTGGGAGGGTGGGGAGGCCCTGGCCCAGGTTGCCCAGAGAAGCTGTGGCTGCCCCTGGATCCCTGGAAGTGTCCAAGGCCAGGTTGGAGCAGCCTGGGCTGGTGGGGGGTGTCCCTGCCCAGGGCTGTGCCAGGGGGTCCCTGTGCTCACAGAGCTGTTCCTGGGTCATGTCCCATCCCCTCCCTCTCCCCAGCACAGCCAGGGTTCAATGACAGGCACAACCAGGTCCCACAGAGAGACCCACCAGGGGCTGAGGTCAATCCAGCCTCGTCCCTTGGCACAGCTGCATCCAACCCCAGGGAACACCTGGGGAGGAGCTGCACCAGCCTCCAGCTGGGCACTGCCCACAGAGAGCTGAATACACCTGGAAATGACTGAAAACTGGGCTCACCTTGTCCTCCAAGCTCTGAAGCTCCTCGTTTGTTCTGCTGGGAGATGAATCACACAACCTTTTGCTGACTCTGCTGTTGCACTTACCACCAAGCCCCAAACCAACACCTTGAGTTTGCTGTGAAAATCCCCAGGGAGTGCAGGAGGCCCAAGAACACACAGCTCTGCCATGCCAGGCTGCACACCATGGGCTGACTGGCAGCTCCTGTGTCAACAGGTCCCATTTTCAGGATAAATTATAGATATCACACTATGAAACCTGATGTACTGTTGGAATGTGCTGCATTACTTCTGATTCTTTAAACAAAATAGGTTTTTGCCTTCTTCCTCAACTCTTTTTATATTTTCAAGAGTTGCTTTCCCTGTTCTGGACCACTTCCACTTTTAATCTTAATTAGCAGAGAAACCAAACTCCTGTCAAACTCGGTACTGCTTCATTATGGAGCTGAAAATTCATTGGGAATATTTGTGTAACACCAGAACCACTTATTTTTCTTTTTTTTTTCTACCACTACAAAAAAAGATGGAAAGGAACAGAAAATGAGAACTGCAGACACCTGGCAGGAGAAGGCCCAGAGAAGGGCTGGAAGCTGCCATGGAGCTGTGGACGGCTGGTGCACAGCTCAGCTCCTCTGCAGAGTTTGAACACTCTCAGACCTTTTTCAGCTCCTATTTCCATAAAAGACAGGCATAAAGAGGCAGGGAGATGGCAGCAGTGCTCCCAGCAGGATTCAGAGGGCAGAGAGCCCAGCACGGAGAGAGCGGAGAGAGCGATTAAAGGGCCAATTAACACCCGAGCAATCCATCTCCTGAGCAGCCCAAAGGATGCTGCTCAAAGGGAACTGCATTGACTCAGCTTTTTCCTGGCTGATTTATTTTGCAGAGAAAATAAGGTACATCTGTTTTTTCCTCCCTGATTTACCCTCTTTGTATCGTGTGGCAGCTTATTGACTGGCTCCCCATTACTGTGTCCACTTAAAGCACAAAGTTACACCAACCACCAGTGCAGCATTTTTCCTCCTAAAAATACTTCACATCCACAAGCAGGAACTACAGAGGCACCAGCAGCAGGATGGGTTTTGCTGCCCTGTCCCCCTGGCCTGGCCAGCAGAGCAGACCTGGATATGGGAAGAGCTGGAGGGGGAGAGGTGGAACTTCTACCAACAGATGGGAGGGGCCCTGAAAGGGCATCAAAGTGGTCAGAGCAAGAGTGAGGAGTGTTTTCATATCATAAATGACACAATCACAGAATGCTTGGGGTGGGAAGGGACCTTAAAGCCCACCCCGTGCCACCCCTGCCCTGGGCAGGGACACCTTCCACTGGCCCAGGTTGCTCCAACCTGGCCTTGGACACTTCCAGGGATCCAGGGGCAGCCACAGCTTCTCTGGGCAACCTGTGCCAGTGTATTCACATTTCCATCTTTAGTTTTGTGTGTTTATCTCCAGTGGCCTGAAGATCCAAAGGTAATCACCTCCCGTTCTGGCATATTTCTAAATAAAGTTTGCTTTTCTTTGTATCTTTAAACTTTAAGCTGTTAAACCCATGAATGTTCTCTCAGTGCCAGACCTTGACTGGGACACCCACCATGACCAGATTAAAACACATCCTACACATGTCTAAGAAAAATAACAACCTAAAAATGGGTCTAAAGAATAGGAAGAGGGAGCGCAAATAAATGAGAAAATCACTTAATCAAAAAGATGATGAACTCAGGGCAATAAAACGAATATTTTCCCTAAAAGATGTCATTAATACTTTGCTGCACAATTTGATTGAAATCAGGGACATGTCATGTTTAAAAATTTAGCAAAAAATATCTAAAACTACTGTGGAGAGGAGTCTGCCTTCCAGACACTCCCCAAAGCACCAGACACTGGGATTAAAAGGGATAAAATCTGCCAAACCTCGGGTAAAAGCTCCCTCCTGCTCAGCACCAGGTCCTGGTGAGCCCTGGGCTGGAGCCAAGGGCCCTGCACGGCTCATCCTCCTCTCCTGAGCTGCAGCAGGGACAGAACCCCTGGACCTTCCACCCAAGAGCAGCTTTACAGAGCAGGAGGCCGTGGGTCAGCCCCTCAATTGACTGCTCTGAGCAGCTCTGGAAAACACTCACAGGGAATTCAAATGGATCGACCTGTGGCTGTTGTGTGGGGATGGATCTAATCAGGACTGGATTGCATAAATATTCTAATCAGGGCTCTCATCCTGCCCCTCTCCTCACAGGCAGGGATGAAGCTCTGCTTTCCTCAGGAAATTATTCCTGTTGTTTATTCATGATGCTGCTCTGCTGGGGGAGCTGTGAGGCACGGGGTGAGCCCTGTGCCAGACAGGATGGGTGCCTGGCACTGGGGAGAGATGCAGGGAAGGGATGCCAAGGAAGCAGGGCTGGGATTGATTTACTAAAATTACACATCCAACCCCGGGGCAGGATGAAGCGTGATACAGTTCAGAGACTCACAGGAGTGATGCCATCAAATCCCAGACTGATTGGGTGGGAAGGACCTTAAAGCCTATCCAGTGCCACCCCCTGCCATGGGCAGGGACACCTTCCACCAGCCCAGGTTGCTCCAAGCCCCGTCCAGGGATCCAGGGGCAGCCACAGCTTCTCTGGGCAACCTGGGCCAGGGCCTCACCACCCTCCCACCCAGCAATTCCTTCCCAATATCCAACCTAAAACTACCCTTTTCTAGCTTAAAGCCATTCCCTGTGTCCTGTCCCTCCATCCCTTGTCCCCAGTCCCTCTCCAGCTCTCCTGGAGCCCCTTTAGGCCCTGCAAGGGGCTCTCAGCTCTCCCTGGAGCCTTCTCTTCTCCAGGGGAACCCCCCCAGCTCTCCCAGCCTGGCTCCAGAGCAGAGGGGCTCCAGCCCTGGGAGCAGCTCCGTGACCTCCTCCGGAGGTCCCTCCTTTAAGCCAGTTTTACACAGCAAACTGGGTTATGGGCACTTGACCTTTTTAATTTATCCAAGGGAAGAGGAAGAGCCACTTTCTCCGTGTTCTTCAGTGCCATCACAGGGAGGTGATTCTGGTAGTCTGGAGCTCTTTAATTTAGCTAAAAAAGTAATAATGAGAGCCAAAGGCTGTAAGGTGAAACTAAACAAATGTAGAGTAGGAATAAAGTTAATTAAGCAGTGAAGCCTCTAACCTAATGTGGAGCAGATTCTCTATCATTTGAAGACTTAATTAACTGATTATCCTTGAAGAGATACCTGAGCCCAGAGGCTGTAGGTTTCAGGGGGGCCCTGGGTGGGGCCAGCACAACCCCCCTGGGTGCCCCCCACCCTCAGGGGGCCCTACACTGGGACTGGGAATTGGGCTCAGTTCTCCCCCCCAATAAATTTGCCCTTGTCACTTTTCTGGGTGACATAGGGAAGTTCAGGCTCAGGTTTTGCAGGTCTTTACAGACTGATTTGCAACTTTACCCTGGAGAAAAGGAGGCTCAGGGGGGACCTTCTGGTCTCACAACCCCCTGACAGGAGGGGGGAGCCGGGGGGGGGGTCAGGCTCTGCTCCCAGGGAACAAGGGACAGGAGGAGAGGGAACGGCCTCCAGCTGGGCCAGGGGAGGCTCAGGTGGGACAGGAGGAGGAATTTGTCCCTGGAAAGGGTGGTGAGGCCTTGGCAGGGGCTGCCCAGGGAGGTTTGGAGTGCCCAGCCCTGGAGGTGTCCCAGGAAGGCCTGGCCGTGGCACTCAGTGCTCTGGGCTGGGGAACAAGGTGGGCATCGGGCACAGGGGGGATCCATGGGCTGGGAGGGCTTTTCCGGCCTCAGGGATTCTGGAATTCCACAAAGTCACATTTGAAAGCAGGTCTGAGCCATCCAAACCGTTTATGTGCCATCCCTGCCTGGAGCTGCATCCAAAGGACTTCTCACAGCTTTGGGTTGCTCAGTGCTGTGGTGAAGGTCACGACATCCCCCCATGCAGGGATCAGACTCTGTGCCCTCTGCAGCTCATCCCAGCTCTGGGCAGCAGGTGAGATGCCAGGTAGGCAGGAGGATGTCCTCTGCAGGTATCCTCTCCATCCTCAGCACAGGGATAACTGCATCCCATACTCATTTTGCCAAGCTCTGACAGCTGCCAGGGACACAGATCTCACACAGCCCGTGGCCACCCCAGCTTCCCAAAATAGCCCAGACAGGGAGCTACAAACCTGGAACAGGGAGAGCTCCCAAAAGCAGAAATGTTTCAGAAATGCATCTGAAAACCAGAGCAGCCTGACAGAGTTCCTGTCACTGAGGGGCTGTGTGGGACCACACTGCACATTCTCTGGGAGAAAAGGCACAGTAGGAGGCAATGAAGCACCCAGAGAAAGCTCACCTTGGCAGCAGAGGAGGGTGGTCCCTTCTCCCTCCCCTCTTTCCAACAACAGAGGAGCCCTCGGGCATCCTGAGCATCCCCTCAGGATCAGTGGGATTGAAGGCCCTGTGGAGAGTCTCACCTGCTCTGATGGACCAACAGCTCTGGCACTGGTGGGGGAGTTTATGGAAGGGGATTACAGGAGAGCTGGAGAGGGACTTGGACAGGGGATGGAGGGACAGGACACAGGGAATGGCTTCCCACTGCCAGAGGGCAGGGAGAGATGGGATATTGGGAAGGAATTCCTGGCTGAGAGGGTGGGGAGGCCCTGGCCCAGGTTGCCCAGAGAAGCTGTGGCTGCCCCTGGATCCCTGGAAATGTCCAAGGCCAGGTTGGAGCCACCTGGGCTGGTGGAAGGTGTCCCTGCCCATGGCAGGGGGTGGAATGAGATGGGATTTAAGGTCCCTCCCAATCCAAACCAGTCTGGGATTTGATGACTCACATTCCACCAGGAGATCTGTTGCTTCCTGCTCCAAAAACATCCTTTCCCTGCTGGGCTTTGCTGCCTCTGCCATTCCCAGGCTGCTCCTCCCCAGCCCTGCTTGTGCTGCATCACCCACACAGCTCAGCTCCTGCCCACAGTTCTCCCAGTGCTGCTGTGGTTGCTGTTCACTGTTACCCACCCCTCAGGCTGTCTGATGGTGCTGCTCCCCCTTGCCAGCTCTGCCAGCCTTCCTGCCAGCTCTGCCAGCCCTCCTGCCAGCCCTGAACTGATCCCGCTCCTCTTTGGGTCTGTTTTCCACAGCACTCAGGGCTGGGATTCCTCTAAGTGCCTCTGCACAGGTGAACTCCCTCCCTGTTACTGCAGCTCAGTCCCTGCTAAGTTGCTTTAAGATCATGAAGAACTTCACTGGGGCTGAGAATAATCAAAAAATGCCACGTAGGAAACTCCCGAGAGGACGATGAGAAAACTGCAGCCCAAACAGGGTCCTGATCAAAGCAGGGAAATTCGAGAGCATTTGACACACTGGAACTGCACTTTTATGCTGCTGGCAGGTAATAGCTGCCTGCTCAGGCTGAAAAATGCTTGAAGAAAACACATTTTCCAGAATTTACAGACATCCTCCCTTAGAGGAGTTCCGTGAATAAGCACCTACTCGGAAAACATAATTACCAGAAGTAGGGCAAGGGGAGGAGGAGCGGCCCAAGGTCCCCCCAAGGGTCACAACCCATATTCCTGGGTTTATATATAGACGTCCTAAATAGCAAAGAGAATTAAGCTCCATTTGTCCTTCCCCACAGCCCGGCTGGGGGGAGCCACGGCCACGGAACAGCAGGAAAATTGGACCCTCAGCTCTCCTGTGGAACCAGATCCCACGTAACACTAATTAATCTCAGATTTGACTTTGGAAATAACTTCCCTCTTGCCTTGTAGCATCACTCCCAGGAGGTGTTCCTGAGCCCTGTTCCCTCTCCCAGTCGCTGGCTCATTATCCATTGGTGCAGTGTTCCTGTGCCATCAGCACGAGCATTTAAGCCAATTTACTTGGCTCAAGGAAAAATCATATTTATTTCATATCTGCTTTCATGGACGTGCCGTGAAATGACTCGAGCCGAGGCTTTGTTAGGAAAAATTTCCTCCCAAATCCAAGTTTGTCAATGAAAAGCTGTTTCTAACTGGCCTCTCACAGCGGCACCTCCAGAGATCCGTCAGGAATCGCTGCCTCCATGGGCTTTCCAAAGGACTTCCCTCTAATAAAAAGGGAATTTATTGACAAGCTTTCTTGGCTGTTCTTTCCAAAGCTTTTGTGAAGATATAATTGTCAAGAAGGTATAGATTTATTTGGCATCCCCAGCCAGGCCTGAGAGATTACAGCTGCACCTTTCTGTCAAACACGCTCCTTCAGCCAAATTGGTCTGAAATTGGGGGTGATGTTTATATGGAAAACTGCAGGAGACAGCATTTCCAGGGCCTTCTCACCGAGGGGGAGAGGAAAAAAGAAGAAAGAAAATTTATTTTTAGAGTCAGAAAGAAGAAAACAAAAAAAAAAATCCTCAAATCCTCTTTTCCTTGGAAAGTAGTGTAGGATCAGAAAGATCTGACTTACCAGACATGTCTGGTGGTAAGACACTGGCACAGGTTGCCCAGAGAAGCTGTGGCTGCCCCAGCCCTGGGGGCGTTCAAGGTTGGATGGGGCTTGGAGCAACCTGGTGGGTGGGATGAGATGAGTTTCAAGGTCCCTCCCAGCCCCAGCCATTCTGGGATTTATGATCTCCGTGGGGCTTGGTTTTTCTGATTTTCTTTTTCCAAATCCACTCAGCCTTTCTGATGCCCAAGGGCAGGGGGTTCCACAGGTTCCACACATGCATTATGTAAAGGATAGTTCCACTTAAAAAGAACAAGTTCTAAAATGTGCTCCTCTGACTAAAGGGAGAGCTTGGCCCTGCCAGGACAGAACTGCAGTCCCACTGTGTCAGGAGTGTCACAGTGCATGGGCTGTCCCCTGAAATCCAAAGTATTGCCTTTGCTTCCACATCTATCAGTATTTTGATTAGTGCTACAGGTATGGCATCTTTATCTCCACCCACAAATATCCCTATTTTTAGTATATTTTTAGTGCCAGCTCATTGCAGCTGCTCCAGCAGCACTGGGACCACAGTGACACCCCAGGGTTATGGACATACCTGGACTTGAAGAAAAGAATAACTGAACAAACCCATATTTTAGACCATAGAATGGTCCCATGGAGTTCTCACCCTTGGCACCTGATCCAGCAAAGGTCCAAGGACTCAGGTGAGGGGTGGAATCAGCACCAACACACCCATCCAAGCACAGCCCACCTCAGGAACCCTCACACACCTACAGATCCCACTAAAATGGTGAAGCTGGGGGGGAATCCACCCGGATCACAGATATACATCCTGCAGCAGTTCTTTTTAAAGTCATAATCAGGATTTGCATATGAAAGCAACATTGATTTGGGTTTACCCCGGGAACCTTTCAGAGAGCTGAGAACATCTTCGTGCTCTGCTTCTGCCTGAGCTCGAGAAACCTGCAGGTCAGTCACTTTTAGTGATTCCACAAAACTTGGTGTAAGTGGGAAAGAAGGAATTCCACCCCCTGCCTCCCTTGCTCTCCAACTGATTTTTCTGTCATTTTTTTAACCACTACCCCAGGCAGCTCCCTATAAACCTGATCACTGCACAAAAGGTGCTTGAAATTCTTTGCTGTTACTGAGGAATTGTGCAGCACCTGGGAGCCTGGGGATTTGAAGCATCTGAGGTATTTGTTGTGAGAAGAAATGCAGAGCACTTGCAGCTCCTGCAGCATGGCCATGGCTGGCTGCTCCTGGGGCAGGATCTGCTCCTTCCCTGCTCCAGCACTGGAAGTTCCAGCATGTTAATTTTGACCTTGCTCGTTGCCTCACACGGGCCTGGGGGCACAGCCTGAATGCATCACACACTGTTAGAAATAAGGATATTTTTAATGGGTTTGTGCGTCCATATCCAGCTCCACTGGAAAGGGAAGTGCGTGGATCACCTCCAGCTGGCTGGGGGAGAAGGCAGAGTGGTTGGGATGGGTGGGATCACTCAGCTTTGGTGGAGCTGGTTGTATTAGGTCAGTTCAGCTTCTTGACCTGAGCATCTCCTCAAGAGATGCTTTATAGAGGGATGGGTTTTATATATATATATAAAATATAAGACCCTTTATATGTTGTATAATGGACACTGATTCTGTGATTCCATGTATAGGTTCCAACCACACATCCCTGAGCTTTGAGGAGTCCAAGTGAACTGTGCTCTTCTAAAACAAGGCAGATAAATCAGACACAGGTCATAAAGTGAGCACCAATTTCTTAAAGACTAATCCTAATCTCAAGCAGTAAAGTAATAAAAGGGTTTTTTTCCCTCTCTGCGTAAAAGAATATTTAAAAAAAAATCAAATAAAGATTTCTCATAAAACAGAAGAATGATAATGGTGAAACAGTAAAATGTCTAAGGATTTTATCTTGCAGGTCAGAAAGAAACACTGGGAACACTGTGCTACTCACCTTTGGTTCCAGATGTGCAGCTGTGTCACATCCTGGGGGAACAACAGAGGGGACAGCACTGGGATGGCACCTGGGGACAGGGCAGAGAAGATGGATCCTTTATTCAGGAGCAGGACCAGCACTTCCCTCCCCACGAACAGGAGGACACTGAAGGACACTGAGAGCTGGAGTGTCTCTGTGTGTGTTGTGCACCCTCAGCACCATCAGAACCCTCCAGGCTGGAGAAGGCAAGGATCCAGGGTGACCTATTGTGGGTTTCCAGGACGCGAAGGGACCCTGCAGGAAAGATGGAGACTATTTATGAGGAGTCTGGATGGACAGGACACAGGGAATGGCTTCCCACTGCCAGAGGGCAGGGAGAGATGGGATATTGGGAAGGAATTGCTGGCTGGGAGGGTGGGGAGGCCCTGGCCCAGGTTGCCCAGAGAAGCTGTGGCTGCCCCTGGATCCCTGGAAGTGTCCAAGGCCAGGTTGGAGCAACCTGGGACAGTGGAAGGTGTCCCTGCTCATGGCAGGGGGTGGGATGGGCTGGACTTTAGGGTCCCTTCCCACCCAACCCATTCCATGACATTGCCCAGTTTTCCCTCTGGAAGGACACTGCTTTTCTGGCCAGCTCTGGAGAATTGTCCTGAGGGTTAGTGGAGTGAATCTCTGAGCCCAGGAGCCCCTTCAGCCCCTGCTGAGTTCAGTGTCTCATCACTCAGAGCTGTGTGGCAGTGCAGGCTCAGCCTCACGTGCTGGGCTCAGCCCGAGCCGTGTCCTGGCTGAGCAGTGTCCCTGCAGCAGGGCAGGGAAAACCTGAAACTGGGGCATTTATCACTTCAAATTAATCCTTCTCCAAGTGAAAATGCCTCTGCTTCCCAATTAGGCTGCTGTGAGCAATGGAAACAAAGGAAAATTGCTCACCCTAATGAGTCCCTTTGCAGAGCTTTTTGCAAAGTCATCTCTCATCCCCAGCTCACCAGGGCTGATCCTCTGGCACTGACAGGGGGATCCACAGGGAAAGCTCCCCTGTTCCCCCCCAGGGCAGCCCACCCTGTCTGAGGCTCTCCCAGACAGTGGCAGCAGTGCCAGGGCTGGCAGGGGGGGTGTGAGAGTCACTGACTCATCCTTTCACTGCTCAACAGCCCAAATCAGAGCTGGAAAATGAAAAACAAATGTGAGGAAGTTGTTATCTAGAAAGTGTCACACTTCTGGTGATCCCTGTGCAAAGCATTCTTCAAAGTTAGTTCTTCTTTGAAGACAAAAAGCTTAAGAACTTCTCCCTTCTGTTGCTGTCACATTTTACAGATGTTAGGAAGTTTGAATCAGGCAGACTTTTAACCCTTCATAGTGTCTAAAAACATGGAGTAAAACCTGTGTAATAGCCCATTCTCAAGACTTACTCTACCTAACTGCTTAACTACACCTTTACTTCACATTCAGCCCCCATCCAGCCCCCCATGCCAAACCCAAATGCTTTAAACACTCTTTCAGATTCTGTGGGACTTAGAAAAGCAGTTGCAAGTTGTGCTGGACAGGGATAAACCTGGGTACTCATGGGAAACCAAAAGTGCAGGTAAGTGCATCATCAGACTGGGGCCATGAACCTCTAAAAATGCAAGGAAAGACATTTTAACCCCACCATTCTGGAGCCCATGAAAATGCATGTGCAGCAGCCCTGTTTTCATGGCCCTACAGACTGGCTCACACCCCAGTTCCAGTTCTCTTCAGCTCATTAAATGGAAAGGAAGTTTGTTGTCATCTTGCCTCGTAAACAACTTGAACATTCATAATTGGGAAAAAAACTTACAGCAGCTTCCATTTCCATTCCTACTTCTTCCACGAGAAAAAGAATTAAACCATTGCTCACTGTTGCCTTCCAGAAGCTGGTTCCTAATTCCACTGTCAGCTCTGCCAGGGGAGCTCATTTCTCATACCCAGCATGGGTGTGACCATGTTTAATTGTAGATCAATCCAGTCAGCACTAAAACATGCAAAAAGGCTCTCAGGACCCCCACCCTGCACAGTTATTCCATGCAACAAATGCAAACACACGAGTCCAGAGCTGTGACAAAGCAGAATCAGAGTCACAGGATCAACTAGGTTGGAAAAGACTTCTGAGATAGAGCCAACCAGTTGTCCAGGCTGGTTCTGGGAGGTCTTGGAGGGGGCTGGGAGCTGCAGCTGTGAAACTCTGCACCTAAATTCCCAAATATGATGCTCCACAGGGAATATTTTTTGTTTTCTCCACGGAGGTGGCTGGTCCTGTCACACCTTCAGGGTAGTTTGGCATCACTTCACCCAGCCAAGGTGTTTTGGGCAGCAGGTACGAGCTGTCTGCTGGCAAAGGAGCTGCCTGGGCCTGAGAAAGGTTCTGAATATCAGAAGCTGCTGCAGCCTCAGCCAGCACTTCATTAGCAGGAGACTAATCAGTGACATCCTAATCGATTCAATTATCAGAGCAGGAATTTGCAGAAGCCCCTCAGGAGGTATTTGCACACCCAGAGATCCCCAGTGGGGAGGGAGGTCCAAGCAGCCCATCTTTGCTGGGGTGGAGCTCTGGGACATGTCTGGTCTGAGACCTCAGGTGATGGATTCAGTCACCTTTGAACCCGGGGGACACTTGGGGAATCAGCCCCAGTACAGCTCAGGAGAGATGTGAGAACAAAGATACTTTGCTTCCCTACGTCTGCTTCCCAAACCCAGCTTCTCAGCTTTGGGTCTCAGGTCAAAAAAGGCTCGTTTCCAATCAAAATTTGACCTTGATTCATGAGAAATTCTGGGAGGGAATCCCTTCAGCCCATGGAGGTGACCAGAGACCCTCCAATGTAGTTGTTTAGCTGGAAGGAACAGGTGATGCATTGCTGCTGGTGTCATGTCTCAAAAACCCTCCAGAAACAGGAGCAGCTTCACAGGGTGTTATAAAAATATCACTTAAACTCACTGTCACTGAAATCCGTTCCACTGTTGTTCCCTACACTGGAGACAGGGACTGGAGCCAGGAATAGAAACATCTCTGGAGCTGGAGAGGAGACAGTGCATGATCCCACTTGGAGAACAACCGAGAGCTGCAGCAGGAGCTCTCCCATCATCACCCCCAAAGAAAGGCAATCATCTCATCTCCTCCCCCACAACGTGTGCAAATTAATAAGGCTGTAATTCCATTGTTGAATTCTGATAATAACGTCTCAAACCACGAGAGTAAAGCAATTACAGAGTTGTATATTCCAAAATTACCCTCCTAACTGAGCCCTGCCTGACCCCCTCTCCAATTAGCTGCAGACACTGTGGGGGGAGGAGGCTCAGGGTGCAGATCTGTGGATCTCAGAGCTCTCTGACTCCACATGCAGCTTTCTGAGGAGCTGATCCATTATTCATTTCAGTCCCTCTAGCTGGGAGCTGAACTGGGAGCCCAGCTCAGCCTCAGCCTCAGCACTGCTCCCCTGGGCTGGGGAACCTTCCTCCTCTCGTGGTTCCAGAGCCCAGACCAGCAGAGTCGAGTTGCTGCCCACCAAAGGGGTGAGGAGGATGGGTGCTGAACCTCCCCAGGTCCTCCTGCTCCTGGAGGAGCTCCTGCACTCCCCAGAACCACCCCCCCACACTGCACACTGCATCCCCCTGGGCCTGGCCCTGCAGCCCTGGGGAATTTACATCAGATGTTGGGAGCAAATTCTTGTCTGTGAGGGGGGTGAGGCCCAAGTTCAGCCTCCCAAACCCCACCCCTCTGCAGATGCTTCAGACTTGACCAGGGCTCCCCCAGGCTGATCCATGGGTGATTCCCAAGAGCTGTGTCCCATCTGGGGAGCACTCCCACACTGTTAGATAAGGACACAACAGCCTGAGCCCCCTGTCCTGGTGTTCCTCTGGGCCACAGGGACATCAGATCCCACATACCAAAGGGGAAGGGAAGGACCATCCTCCCCACCAAGGACAGACAACTGGAAGAGTTCCACAACCCCCCAGGCTCCCAAGTCCCAGCTGTTGCCAGAGCTCCAGGACAGACATTTCTCCCTGCACAAGGTCAGTGCTGGGTCTGGCACTGCCTCCCAGCCACTCCCATGGGTCAGAGTTTGAGGGCAGAGCAGCAGGAGATGGAACTGCTCATTCCAACATTTCATCTCCACACTTTGCTGGTGGCTCTGCCTGTTCCCAGCCTGACCAAGCCCCCCTCAGCCAGAGCAAGCCCAGGCCAGCTGCACGTGAGGGCTGTAGCTCTGAAATATTTAGACCCTTAGCTGATGAAAGGCAGTGTTTGCTTCATTCCTTGCCAAATTTTTGGGTGGATCACAAAGTGGAATATTTCCCCCCAGCCCAACTGTGCTTTCCTGTGTCACTTGGGCTTTTCATGTCAGTGGTGCAGTGACATGAGTGAAACACAAGTGGATTTATTTGCCTTTTCTTCTAATGGATGTGCTGCTTCCAGCTGAGTCAGACAATGCACTTCCATCCCAGCACAGAAAATGTGCTCAGCAAAGATAAAGGTACTTCAGTTGTCCCTGTTCTGCTCTCTGGTTGTTCCCAGACATGGGATCACTTTCCACAGAAATGGAGAATCAGAGGATTTCTGGGAGGAGTTTGCAGCACCAGGGCATTGTGTTCCCAACAGGTCATGGAAAACCCTTAGGAAGTTCAGTCTCACCCCACTGTATTTTAAGACACACAGGAGCTGTGAGAAGAGTCCCCATCACCACCCTCTTCCCCCTGAAAATTACCAAACAGCCACAGCAGCAAAACCCACCTCCCCTGAGCCAGCTCCTCTGCAAACCTTCCCATTCTCCACAGGGTGGACAGACACGAGGACTCCCCTCCAGGACAGCCCCTCAGCAGCCCCAGCAGAGGCAGCTGGTCCCCACTCCTGCTCCTGGAACATGTGTTGGCTCCTGGCCTGGAGTCCAAAGCAACACAAAACATCATCCACTTGCAACATATTTCCCAGCACAACAGAGTCCCAACTGGTTTGGGCTGGAAAGGACCTTAAAGCCCATCCAGTGCCACCTGCCATGGGCAGGGACACCTTCCACTAGCCCAGGTTGCTCCAAGCCCTGTCCAACCTGGCCTTGGACACTTCCAGGGATCCAGGGGCAGCCACAGCTTCCCTGGGTGACACACAGAGGATTTAGGTGGAGGCTCCTGGGGAGCACAAGGGTTTCATCCCTGCTGGGTGGTGCCCTCTCTCCCTTACTTTCTCCATGGCAACAGGAGCAGGATGGATCCAGCAGCAGAAGACACCAGTAGCTCAACATGCTCTCCCAAAGCCCCTCTGTGCCCTGGGTGCCCCCCTGCCCCTCCTGCCCCCAGCTGAGGCTCCGAGCAGACCCTACTCACACAGAGCCCTCACGGGGTGGCTCAGGCTGCCAGAACACTGAGACCTTCCCACAGCCCTGGGTGGGGGTGGGAAACGGGTCCAAGCCCCTGCCCAACCCCACCAGCACCAGAGAGCATCACCCACCTCCTGCAGCACATCCCAGAGCCAGGAACCCCGGGGCACAAACACCAGCTGGGCCTGTCCCTGCTCTCCTTGTGTATCAACATTTCCCTCTTTAAACACTTCCACAAAAATTCTGTCCAATCTCAGCCATTGTCTAATGATTGCTTGCTACACACAAAGTATAAAATATTCCAAAGACACGGAAGCCACGCAGAATTCTGGGGGTGTATTTCAATTTTAAGAGCCTGGTGCCATTGGCTAAGCAGATGCAGGATGTATTCACTGCAGGGCTTCACTCTGACACACAATCTCTTTAAAATCCTGAGGGAGTCCCATTTTAATTTACAGAAATTTAATGACAGTATTACTTGGGAAATTAGAGTTAACTTTTTAATGCTGTGTATTCCTCCATCTGACAAGGAGGAAGTGTGCTTGCAATAATAATCATTTAATAGGGACATGTGGGTAAATAGCAAAGAATTTGTAGCAGTTTATTCATGATACACTCACAAAACAGTTCAATCACCTTTTTTATCTCATCTGAATTTCCAGTGCATTTCAGCAGCATGACATGGTAGAATGGTCAACCAAAGCATTTGCAGCCCTGCCATTCCTCATTTAAATGAGGAGCTTCATTCCAGTTCTCAGGGCCACAAAAAGTGGTTGAAGACCTCTGAGAAGGGCTTGAACTCAGCCCAGTGAGGAGCATCTTGGATAGCACCTCACTGAATCAATCTCCAAGAAAAAAAGAGGTGCTTGGAGTTGCCAAAAGGCAAAGATTCTTCTCCATGTGCACTTTGAGGATCAGCACTCCTGGGATGTTCCATCTCCAAACCCTGTTCAGCCCCACATCCATCACCTGTAGCTCCAACAACCACACCTCTCCCATTTCTTTCCTCACTGTACTGAGAGCTCACATGGAAGCATCTTCTGAGCTCCTGCAGGTTTCCAGGCCTCCATCCCTCACATAAATTCAGATATTTATCTGCTCAGGAGGCATTTCTCCCTTGGGCTCTGTTTGAACACCCATATATTCCCAATAAGCTCATCCCATGGTCTGATCCATGCCCATGATCCACGTCCCCCTGTCCCTCTGACCTGGCCCCAGCCTGAGTTAGTTCGATCATCTGCAGGTAAATCCCAGCCCAGCAGAGCCAAGGCATCACCAAACCCAGGGCATCCACTTGGAAATGTCCTCTGGCCTTTCCAGAGACCAGAAATTTGAGGAATTCAAATCTAATCCTGAGCATGAAGCACTTTCCCTGTGGTTGCAGCACCCAGAGGAGCTCACACCGTGGTCTGGGGCCTCAGCAGTGCAGGATGTACTCCTGTTTGGAGGGTCCCATCCACCCAGAGGAGCTGACACTGTGATTTGGGGCCTCAGCAGTGCAGGATGTGCTCCTGTTTGGAGGGTCCCATCCACCCAGAGGAGCTGACACTGTGGTTTGGGGCCTCAGCAGTGCAGGATGTGCTCCTGTTTGGAGAGTCCCATCCACACTCTTGGCTCACACAGAGCAAAGCTGCACCAGAGACAGCGTGTTCCATAAATATTCCATAGAATCCCAGACTGGTTTGGGTTGGAAGGGACTTTAAATCCCATCTCATGCCACCCCCTGCCATGGGCAGGGACACCTTCCACCAGCCCAGCTGCTTCAACCTTTCATCCTTAAGTTTTCCTCCCTGGTTTAGTCCCTGCCTGTGGCTGAACTCCTCGTGCCAGCTGCAATCCCCTCGGGCTCGTGCAGCATCCCACCCCTTCATCCCAGTCCATGGGGAAGGAGCAATCCCTACAGAGCCCCCACTTCCCCCAAATATTTGATGTTTTAGGAAAAATCCCAGAGGCAGCCAAGATATAATATATTTAAATGAAATCCAAAGGTTTGAACAAGTGTATTTTTAGCAAAGCCAAGCTGTGGTTTGAAATTTCAATTTCAAGGGAAATCCTGCACAAAGCAAGGAATGAGGGGAGGAATATAAATCACAAAGGAAAGCTGCCTTTCAGGAGTTTCCTACTAGACAAATAATTTGGGGGAAAATTGGGTGGTATCAAAACATCAGGAACTGTTTCCATTTCAGTGTTGTTTTAACTTAAACAACCAGTGGTATTTAATAAAGAATTATTGCAGTATAATGAAATTAAACAGATCATTTGGCACAGAATGGTCTGAGCGAAGACACAACATTTGAAAATGTTTTAAAATATAACATTAGAAATTCCCTTTGAACCTCCCAAGAAGTTTGTGTCCTGTTTTCCATGGATAACTTCCCCCTGCCCCCAGCCTGCTCCTGCTGGCAGAGCTGTGACATCAGCAACATCAGAGTACTCATGAACAAAAGCAAAGCAAAACCGAAATGTTCTCTTTCTAGAACCTTCTGATCTCTAGAGTTGGCCACAGATATTCCATGTTTGGACCCCCCTGCACTGGCACAGGTAAAGCACCAGCACAAACTGGGAGAAACTCCAAGTGTTTGTGACCAAACTCTCTCCTGGCGAGGGGATTATTTTTCTTTTATTCTTGAGATGTCAAATCCGAACATCCCTCATCATTACCACTCATCTCCTCTGCTTCCTGGTTTTATTTTGACTTTCTTTAGAAGAGACAATTATTTCCAAGGCATCCTCATTCCTGCTGTAAAGGTGGGCAGTGCCAGGAGAGGAGCTCCCAGGGGCTCTTTCTGCTCCCTTTGCCTCCCTGCAGAGCATCAATGAGTCTATTCAGGGCCTCCCACCTCTTGAGGGAGGGGAAAGGAAAACCTTAAGGCTTGTAATACTCATTTGAAAGCTTTCTTCAACAGCCAGTGACCTAAATAAAGCTGAATTTCCCAGATTTATCCTGATGCTGCTGCTCCCCAGAGATGTGTGAGCAGAGATTTGGGTCTTGCTTGTCCTTGTGATAACAGGAGGGAGCTCAAAGGCACTGACTGAAGTGATGCACGAAGACAAAACTGTGTTTTAGGAGTCCTTAAGAAATTAATTACAGCTCTCCCTTTAGCCAGCATCTCTGCTGAGGATCCCTGGAATGCTGAGGATCCCTGGAATGCTGAGGGGCCATTTCCTGCTGCCACTGCAAGTGCAGGAGAGGGAGCAGCGCTCACACTGCCCTGGGAGCAGGGCTGGGACCACTCCTGGGAATCAAACACATTCCAGGCTCATCTCGTTTTCTTTTTGGGAAGAAAAGGAGCCAGAGGAAATCGGGGCTGCAGCTGGTGACAGCTCCCAGAGGAGCAGCTGATGGAATGAGCTCCGACTGTGCCCCGAGCTGGGCTGATCCCTGGGAATCCTGCCATCAGCTCGTTGGGGAAAATTAATTTAATTCATTACTGGCACCACATCAGCTGCCTCCACACCCACCCTGGATGTGTCTGCCCCAACTCCTGACAAGGGCAGCCTCCCTGCCAAGGCCAGGGGTGACACGAGGCAACAATGAACTGATGGGGAAAATCTCCTCCTTCCCTTCAGCTGTTGGGATTGCAGAGAACAGCAACTGTGAACCCCCAGGCACCCAACAAGGGATAAAAGCAACCAAAAATCACTTCTCACTTTTACCCCTCAGCTCTGGTGGAGAATCAGCTGTGAATGGTGTGAGAACAAGCCATGGTAACATGGGCTGTTTGTCCTGCAGCCTGGGCTTTGTCAGGAGGAAACTCTCCGTGCAGGAGGGTGAAAAAACTGTGCAAAGGAGAAAAGAACAGCTTCCAGTGCCTAAAGAGGGAGAGGGACCCTGGCCAATGGCTTGGAGGGCCAGGACAAGGGGGAATGGCTTCCCAGTGCCAGAGGGCAGTTAGAGACCCAACATCCCTGCTCAGTCCACACTCAGGAAAACATGGACATGTCCAGGAAAACATGGACAGCTCTGCAGAAGAAGACACTGGTCACCCACTGGTCATCACGAGTAGAAGGGAAATATGGACAAGTGAAACATTCTATCCACTCCCTCTTGTAACTTTCCAATAGGGAAACTTTGCTGTGGGAATCATCACAACCAAACAAAGCAGGTGTTTTGTGCATTCCCACTGCAATTCCCAAGGCAATTAACAGCAACACCATTTACTGAGGGTCCAGTTCAATCACTGATCCTTAAAACCTTTGAACAGAGAAGTCCTAAGACAGGCTTTTGCTTTATCCTCCAGTGAGCTGGAGGCCTGTCCATCTCTTCTCTGCCAGGAAAGGCCTAAAGAACAGCAGAGCCAACACATTTTGCCTTAAAATCAGCATATCAGGGAATGCAAGTCTTGGAAAAACCCCTGGCTGAGGGAGCCCTTCTCTGTCTGGTGCTCCCTGACCCTTGGCTTTGCATTTTCCCTTGGAGAATCTCATGCCAACCAAGGGTTAATGCATATTCCTACCTATTTATGCTGCTGAACTGTGTCAGAACAGAGGAAGATTTGGAATGTATTAACAAGCTGAGCATAACAGAGTGTTATTGCTGCACTTCTGAATGCCCTATTGTGGGGAAGACACAGGGAGACACTTACAGCATCCAAAGCTCTGGGAGGAAACAGAGTCCCCACGTTGGTGGCAATTCCAGACATAACTGATGCCTTCCCACAGGTTCTGACTGTGCCCAAGGAAGGTAAATGATGGTGGAACAAGGCTCTGGAACAGTGATGTAAAGATGAAGCTTTTTCAAGTTATGTTTGCTTTTAGAAGAACAATAGTCACATCTGCCACATTTGGAACATAAAAATATCATCCTGGTTGAAGTTTTCCATGGTGGACTTCCCTGTGTGAGTTGTTTTAGGAAACAAATGGGTCTTCCTACCCACACATACCTAAGTTGTCGGTGCAGCCCCTTGAAATATAATGATCTGCTGCCAGAGGGCTGAATTTTAAATAGAATTAGACAGAATCCCTAAGGTTGGAAAACACTTCCATGATCACAGAGTCCCCCCTGTGCCCGATGCCCACCTTGTCCCCCAGCCCAGAGCACTGAGTGCCACGGCCAGGCCTTCCTGGGACACCTCCAGGGATGGGGAATTCACTAAAGGCTCCTGAATGTCTGAATGGAAACTGTTCCATGACTTGCTCAGGCATTTTGAACATCCTTCATCCCTGGGAGAAAAGCTTCCCACAAAACTTGAGCCCCCAGGGCTCTGAGACGGCTCCAGGTCTCCCTGGACTGAAGTTTGGAGTTGGTAAAGGGTGGCAAGTGTTACATTTTCGTGGCTCCCACACTACACCAGGAGGAGAAGCAAAGGATAAGTGAGAATAAATTAAAACATTCTTGCCAATATACTGAAATAAATTGTAAAGAAAATGTTTCCACATCTGGTTACAACTCACCCGAGGGACTAATTTGACAGATGACTGTGGAGAAGAGGAGGTGAGGAACATCTCCCTACATCTGCCTGAACTACTATTCCTAAAGCCTGGGAAGTTTTTGCCTTCTGCTCATCCATAACCCAGGGCAAGGACATGACAAAACCAGTCCCTCCTGGCTCATATACCAGGCACAAAGATGTGCCTTTCCCCTCGCAGCAGCATTTTCATTCAGCACACATTCCCAGTGCTTGGAGAGAGGAGCCAGCCCTGTCCCTCTTCCCACCAGTGCTCTTGCACAAGGAACGAGCTCCAGGCCAGTTAAGCAGTCACACAACATCCTGCACAGAACTGGCGAGTGAATTCTGATTCTCTGAAGCTGCTCTGCTCCCTGAACTCCCAATTTAGTGACTTGCTGTTGCTTAAAATGCTTAACACATTAGTAAGAGCTCCATGGGGTTCTGGAGAGCACCGAAATCCAGGTGCCCAGGGAGGAGCTGAAGGTCCTGCTCTGCCTGCTCAGGGAAACCACGAACTCCTGAACTCAGCCAGCCTTCCCCCAGCACCTGCCCTGCAGTGGCAAAACACAAACTGACTGCAAAGAGAACTCCAGCCTTGTAAAAATACACCACAGAGCATTTACTGCTCCCCTGCCTTCACCTGGGGATGTGGCACTTGGGGACAGGGGTGGCCTGGGCAGTGCTGGGGGACGGTTGGACTCCGTGGTCCCTGAGGGCTTTTCCAACCTCACTGATTTTGTTATTTCCTGATGCATTATTGACATGTCCATGCACTGCTGGCACCTCTGGAGCCAGTGTCCCTGCTGCCACCAGCCTGCCAGGTGGGTGCCCACAGTGCCCACCCTCACTGGGTCCCTGAGGGCCCCCCAGCAGCAGGGAGGGTGAGAGCCCATCTCCCGTGGGACACACGGGGACATCAGCCTGCCCAGGCCCAGAGCAGCCCCTCTGCAGGGTGTGGCACAGCCCAGGTGACACGTGGCCTCCAGCACTGTCACCTCCATCCAGCACCCCCACGGAGCCCCAGACACCCCTGTCCCACCTTGGCTGCCCCTCTTTCCCTGCAGAGCTCTGTGCCCACCCACTCCCTCTCCTTCCTCACACCTGAACAAGCCCCTCAGCAGTCCCACACCTTCACCTGTCCAGAGCTTCCCAGCCTGAGGAGATCTCCAGCCACCCCCCTGGAGAGGACTCCCAGTGCCACGGTGGGAACTCACTGCTCAAAACCACCTCAGAAAGCTGGGATTTGGTCAGTTTATGCAGCTCATCCCTCCCCACCCACAGCAGAGCTCCTGCAGCCCCCAGGGAACCAGAGCAATGTTTAATTTGTTCGAGGTCATCAGTGCTTTGATAATGAAGCTCCAGTGCCTTTTAAAAATAGAATTTAAAACAATCCAGCCTGACCTCGCTGATAAACTCTGAACCAAGCAAGAGCTCGAGTTAATTATTCTTTGGAACGCAGATTTCTGTGCGTGTGCTTTGAACTATCTCTGCCATCCCCACACAGATCTTTGATAATATTAATGAGCTCCAGAATCTGCTGAGGAATCCGTTGGTTGTGTCAAAATCCACATGGTGGGGAAAACTATGTGGAAGTGACAAAGGAGGAGAGCAGCTGGTATCTCCCTGCCAGTACCAAGGGCCTTAAATCGAGTTCCAAAGAGATCATCAGAAGTTATGCAGCCTAAAATGCAAATCAGTAACTGTTGAACTGTAAACTGGTCTAAGGTTTAAGGTAAATTCCAGGGAAATCTGGGCTTGTAACATGTATCCTTTCTGCCTGTGCTGGATGCTTCCCCAGCTGGTAATTTGTAGAATTGTTGAGGTTGGAAAAGACCTCCAAGATCAACAAGTGCAACTGTCCCCACATTCACCCCTGAACCGTGTCCCCAAGGGCCACATCCAGGGGTTTGGGAACACTTCCAGGGATGGGGACTCCACCCCTGCCCTGGGCAGCTGTGCCAGGGCTGGACAGCCCTTCTTGTGAAGAAATATTTGCTAATATTGAATATAATGGAATCCTGGAATGGTTTGGGTGGGAAGGGACTGTAAAGCCCATCCAGTGCCACCCCTGCTATGGACAGGGACACCTTCCACCAGCCCAGGTTGCTCCAACCTGGCCTTGGACACTTCCAGGGATCCAGGGGCAGCCACAGCTTCTCTGGGCAACCTGGGCCAGGGCCTCCCCACCCTCCCAGTCAGGAATTGCTTCCCCCTGGCACAACTTGAGGCCGTTTGAAGCCTGTTCTGAGTATTTCCTCTTTTTTGAACAATACTTTTAACTAACGTAACTTTCAAGACTTTTCACTGCAAAAGGGTGTTCCAGGAGCAAAAAGCTTTTCACAGATCCCACAAAGGAAGCAAACTTTTTTTTCCTTGGTGACTTTGAGACTTTCACTTTGCTTTTGGAGAACTAAAACATCAGTAAAATTTAAGATTTCCCCCTTCCCTTCTCCTTTCACTACTGAACTCCACCTTTTCTCCAACCTTTGAAAGCAAAATCCTGGGTTTTATTCAGTTACTGTGTGGTGTAAATCCCATATTCCCAAAATTCTGAAGGTACACTCTAGCCAGAGGCCTGGAACACCTCCCAGCATCATCTTGCCTAATCCACTTTCTGCAAAAACAATCCCATGCTCTAAAAAACCTCTGAAGAGAACTCCCCAAGGTTCCTACAGGGCCAAGCCACCACTCCAAAAATTCACCAGGAAAAATGATTCTGACCTTTCCTGGTCTGTAATACTTTCTAAACCTCCCATTATTAGTGCTGGTTTTTTTAGTTCTGCAGGATCCTTATAATTTTTATTCTTTTTTGCAATTTAGTTCTCCAAATTAGATGCAGCATGTTAAGATTAAATAAATCAGAGCCCCCTAATGATATGCAAATCCTCAGAGCTCTCTCCTATTAATATCTCCCAGAATATTGATTATTTGGGGCTGATATTTGCTGGGATCTATAATTGTCCAATTGTTTCCATCACCCTGCTGACTGAGTTAGAGACAGACAGGACCACCCAGGGCAAGGTATGGAACTTCTGCCCTGGCATCAGGTGGGAAATGTCCTCCTAAATCATTTTATACAGTTGGAATCCCAGGATCCCTGAGGCTGGAAAAGCCCTCCCAGCCCATGGATCCCCCCTGTGCCCGATGCCCACCTTGTCCCCCAGCCCAGAGCACTGAGTGCCACGGCCAGGCCTTCCTGGGACACCTCCAGGGCTGGGCACTCCAAACCTCCCTGGGCAGTCAGATCCAATGCTTGACTGCAGAAATTCTGCAAGGAAGACAGAACCTCTGCCTGTGCTTATTTTCAGGAAAACAAGTTGCTTTTTCTGTGCTCAGGTCTCTTGAATTTGTGTGCAATAAAAAGGGACTGATCAATAACTAAATTATTATACTGAGCCATTTACATAATCTACCCATGCACTGTCTGTATTATGTATTTCTGATATTTTCAGGATAAACTTGTTTTAAGAATCTGTTAAAATATGAAAACGTGCTGGAGTAGATATTGTTGCTTGATGCTTCCCATACAAATTAGGAAGATTTCCTGGGGTTTTTTGCCTCATAAAACATCACAGATTGTTTGTAGCTGCCCATGAGGTGCCCACAGACACAGGGGAAGGACTGAGGTGTTCCTGGTCAGGCCAAGCCTGGCTGGACTCCAATCCAGCCCTTGGGAACATCCTTTCCCCCCCAACGGGCTCCATCCTCCTCCCACACCCCAAGGTCAGACCGAGCCCCGAGTGTGGTTGGGTGCAAGCACAGGAATGAGAGCCCACATTTCCCACATGGAGTGAACAACCTGGTACCAGCCAAGCCCCTTCCCTAGGCTGGAAATCTGCCCCTTTCTGTGCCAGGGCCCCCCCAGTGCTGCCCCTGCAGGGCCCATCCCAGCTCTGGAGCAGGCAGATATTCCCTTCTCAAACCTTCCCTCCGGGAGGGAGGGAGGGTGGCTGGGTATGGAATGCTGAGCCTGGAATGCTGAGCCATGTGTTCCTCTCAGCTGCAGGGAGGGATGGAGATGAAGTTATCAGAAAGGGAGGCAAAAGCTCCAGGAGCAGATTGAAAAAGGGGAAAGCACACAAAGTGACAGTTGTGGAAGGGCCAACCTGTCCCCCAGACCTGCAGCTGGGCTGGAATGTTCTCTGCAAACAGTGGATATACACAAGTGGTTTGATCCTCTCAAGTGCTACTGTGGTAATTTGGGTTCAAAAGCTGCAAAAGGCAGTTTTCATCTCCAAACAGTTTCTCTGGCTCTTTCTCCACACAGAAACACAGAATCATTGGGGCTGGAAAAGAGCTCCAAGATCTCCAAGTCTGACCTTTGAGCAAACACCACCGTGTCCCTCTCCCTACAGATCTCCCCATTCACCCCCATCCCAGGGTGCACCTGGAAGATTGTACAGCCAGAAAAGGGTTCAGTTTTTACTGAACACATTAGACAAAACCACCAGCAATCTGCACACTGAATTCACTCAGAGCCAACAAAAGGAACCATCCTGTTCTCTGAGGACATAAAGGACAGATTAAATATCTCCATTCCCATTCTTAACCCATTTTGTTGCTTTCTTTAAATAAAAAATCCCTCTCTGCCCGCTGGCAGTCTGCTCCTAAACCCCTGCAATAATGCTTTAACAGCAGCATTTAACAGAGACCTTGCATGACACCCAGACTCTGGGTTTTCATTCCTTTTCCAACCTCATCTGCCCCAGATTTAAGCAGTTCCCTGAAGAACTTGAGAATTAATGCAGAGATGCAGTTTGGCTGGAGCTTCACAGTAATACTGCTGATTTAACATCCACAATTCCAGGGAATAAATGCCAGGGAGACCTGCAAGGGTGAGGATTTTCAGGCAGCTCCTGCAGTCCCTGCTAAGCTGCAGGAGTGGTTCATTCTGCCTGTGCAGGCAGAGCTTTTCAAACTGTGCCCGTGGACTTGAGGGATGGAGGGAAGAGAGAGGAGCTGAAGGCATCGACTCCCTCTCCAAACTTCCATTGTGTAGAAATACAAAGAGTTTCTGGTCCTTGGCACCAGGAAATAGCTCCATTGATCCCCAGAGCATTAAAAGAGACCACAGAAGGATGTTCTGCACAGACACCTCCTGGTAACATCCCCCCTCCAAATCTCTTGAGCATTATCCAAGTTAAAGCCTGGAACTGGGAGGTTTCACTCCCACAACAGGAATTGTTCTTAATGGATATTCTGGAGTTCTGTTGATCGATACCAGAAGTACCTCCAGTGGCAGTTGTGCATCCCAGTCCACATGGCCAAGGAAAACAAGGATATTTACCATTTTCCTCCTGGGTGGGCTGGTTCCAAGGCCCCCCAGGCAGATCAGAGCCCCACGGGAGATCATGGAATCCTGGAATTGTTTGGGTGGAAAGGGACCTCAAAGCCCACCCTGCCATGGGCAGGGACACCTTCCACCAGCCCAGGTTGCTCCAACCTGGCCTTGGACACTTCCAGGGATCCAGGGGCAGCCACAGCTTCTCTGGGTAACCTGTGCCAGGGCCTCCCTACCTTCCCAGCCAGGAATTCCTTCCCAATATCCCATCTAAAGTGACCCTCTTTTAGTTTAAAGCCATTCCCCCTCATGGTGTTTCCAAGTATAAAGCACCAGCTTTTAGAAGCACACTGAGCAACCCCCCCAGGGCAGGAGCTGAGCTCACCTGCATTGGCCACGTGCTTCCAGGCAGGTGGGAGCCAGGGCTGCTCCACAGGGACTGGATCCTTGTGCTGCTCATCATGGAACACCTCAGCAGAGCCAAAGCTGTCCTTGGAGAACAGAGGAGTGGAGAAAGCTGGAGGAAAGGTCCCTGCTGGGAGTGAGATGCTGCTCCCCACACACACAGAGCTGCCACTCCCTCCCTGAAGGGCCAGCAGGGAAATAAACATTCCCAGAGA
>NW_020885006.1:361915-412348 GCF_003945725.1 Corapipo altera | reverse complement strand
GGCCTCCAGCTGGGCCAGGGGAGGCTCAGGTGGGACAGGAGGAGGAATTTCTCCCTGGAAAGGGTGGTGAGGCCTTGTCAGGGGCTGCCCAGGGAGGTTTGGAGTGCCCAGCCCTGGAGGTGTCCCAGGAAGGCCTGGCCGTGGCACTCAGTGCTCTGGGCTGGGGGACAAGGTGGGGATGGGGCACAGGGGGGATCCATGGGCTGGGAGGGCTTTTCCAGCCTGAAAAATTCTGTGACCTTTCCCAGACCCTGACCCTTCCCAAACCACACTCCTCCACGTTTCCATGCTCACACCCAAGCAAAGCTGCAGAGGAGTTAAACACGGGCACTGGCACAGCAGGAAAAGCCCTCATTGCCAAATTCCACAGCTCTGCACTTTCTCACTGATTTCTCACCGATACCCCAGAGCAGCACGAGCAGTTTGTGCCTCTGCTCCTTCCCTGAGTCCTGAGCTGTGCCTGCTGCTCCAGGGGCTCTGGAATCACTTCCATGCAGACGTTATTTCTACAGACACAGCTTCTGGCATTCCGAGCAAACATCAGCTGGAGCGCAGCCTGAGCCGAGGGCTGATTCCTCTGCCTCACTCACTGTGCTTTCCTGTTCCTCAGAGCAAAGCTCTGCCTCTGCTCCTGAATAAAACAGCTGCATTTAGATCAGGCTCAGTTCCCCTTCCAGCACACAAATTCTCACGAACAGGGGTTTTGTTCTGCTGGGGAGAAGACTTTGGATTTCCATACACTTTGAAAATCGATATTTGAGGATTCCTGCCCAAACACGGAGGAGGAAGGTAAAAGGTCCCCTCAGTCACCTGCCAAAAAGTGAATATTGATTAGGAAAGGGAAGATCCTGAAGCAGAAAGAGGAGTTCCCACCAAGGAGAGAGAGAGACCCAGTGAAATGCCAGGGGACAGGGTTAGGTGGGATATTGGGAAGGAATTCCTGGCTGGGAGTGTGGGGAGGTCCTGGAATAGAATTCCCAGAGAAGCTGTGGCTGCCCCTGGATCCCTGGAAGTGTCCAAGGCCAGGTTGGAGCAACCTGGGCTAGTGGGAGGTGTCCCTGCCCATGGCAGGGGTGGGACTGGATGGGCTTTAAGGTCCTTTCCAACCCAAACCATTCCAGGATTCCACAAAACCTGACTCTGCATCACATCTCTGCTGCATTAACATCAGCAAAGCCCGCAGAGAATTGTCCCCCCAGGGAACAGGAAATCTCAGGGTGATGTCGGGGAGCACTGGAATTGTGCCCTTTCCTGCAGCTTTCCTGGGGATCAACTTCCCAAATTTACTTCCTGCTTTTCATCCTGACCTTCCACTGCTGTTCCTGAGCGGGTTTATTTTCAAGGAATGTCTGCAGCCCACCCCAAACAGGCATTTAGCAGCATTTAGCCCTTCTCAACAAGAGGCTGAAATTCCCCCTGAGGTGCAGAAGGAGAAACGAAAACTGCAAACAGATTCCAGCCCAGCACCCAGGCTGGGGCTCATGCATAATTAAATCCTGAATTCCAACGTTAAAATGATCTTAATGCAAAATTAAAGGTCCCATTTTAATAATGCCATCAATATTTTGCAGCTCTGGGGCTTGGCATTTCCGTGCCATTCAGCGAGAGGAGGAGCTCTGGCTCGGGGAGGGTTTCAGTTCAGTGGCTCCTCTTCTCTTCACTGGATCCACATCAATATTTATGTTCACTCTGGTGTGCTCATGGAAATGTCCACAGGCAGGAACAAGGGGCTGACAGCATTCCTTGGTGCTGACAGCATTCCTTGGTGCTTTAATCCCTGGGATTGAAGCACTGACTGAGCCCTGGGAGGAGGGATGAGCCCACAGAGCAGCACCCTGGTGCTGGATGTGATTCCCGTGGGAATCCTGAGGGATGTGGGGGCTCAGCACGGCCAGAGGGATGGGAGGGATGATGGGCTGACCCAGATTCGTGTGTTTCCCACTGCTGGGATCAATCCCTGCCTGTGTGGAGCTCATTTTAACCTTGAGTTCACCCAGTTCCCAACGATGTTTTGTTGTCCAGGGAGTTTGGGGGCTCCCCATCCCTGGAAGTGTCCCAGGTCAGGTTGGACAGGACTTGGAGCAACCTGGGCTGGTGGAAGGTGTCCCTGCCCATGGGACTGGATGATCTGTGAAATCCCTTCCAACCCAAGCCCCTCTGGGACTCCATGTTTGCCAAAATCAGCTATTTTTTAACCAATATCAGCAGCTGCCCTTCGCTGCCCTTCCTTCTCTTCCCTCCAGTGTTTGGAGCTGGTTCTCCTCCCCGGGGCTGTTTCCATGGTTTTCCAACATCCTGCAGCTTTTACATGACAAAGTTGCTGGTTTGCTGTGCTGAGCATGAGATTCCTTGGAGCTGGGGCTTTGCAGAGCATCTCAAACCCCTCCTGTTGCCCCTTCAGGAGCTTCTGGGGAGATGAGAAAAAGGGAAAAGAAGGGAATGAAATGTGATTCTTTTGTGTGTGGTTCCATTCCCAGCTGCTGCTGCTGGAGCCTGGCACTGCATCCCTAAATCCCTGAGTGCAGGGCAGTAACTCTTCTTCACCAGGAAAGCTCCCAAACCTGCTCCACCAGGGATGTTGCAGAATCTCAGGAATGTGTTTCTGAAGGGGTGAGGGGTTGGAAAGGCTTAAAGGAGCAGCTCTGTGGGGTGGAAGGGCTGGGAGAAATCCCCAGGGACACCAGCCCCTGGCACTGGGCTGACTTCGCCCATTTTAAAATATTTTTTATTTTTAGTGTATTGATTTGATTTTAATATTTTTATTTTAATAATTTTATTTTTTAAATGGCACATGGAAAAGGTTATAAAATAGTGTATATAATATATAATGATGATACATGACAAACATATCATTTACATGTAAAAATAATCATCATAAATGGCACATGTGAATAATATATACTCTGTTTTAAAGATATCTGTAGCACATACACATGTATATACACTATGCTCTGTATTACATATGTCTATAATACATATATATTTCTTTTTTTCTTTGCAATGCATATTCTAACATGTTTTTTTTATATATACACATATTTCTTTTTACCAAGAAGTAGGAATATATTTCTGTTATTTCTAGTAGAAATCCATTTCTATTGCTTTATATTTAAATATAAATATACATTATATATACATATAAAAATATGTGATGCATGAGACACACAATAATGCAGAGCCATTATTCACATATTACTAAATATTTATGTACAATATGTGGGTTATATATGGTAGAAAACTGACAGATACTCTCTGATAATTATACATATAAAAAATAATGCAGACTCAGTTTGAGGTTATCTATATTAAATACATACATTTCAGCTGCTGAAAGTACTTTTTTCTTCTAAAAAGTATTACTTGCACTCCTTCCATTCAGAGAAGTCCATTTTAAAAATCGAGGTACATAAGATATTCTCCCTCTGAACCCTTACACAGGATTTCTCTGTCCATGTGGTGCATTCCTGGTGCCCTGGGATGAGCATGGGACTGACATTTTATTGGATTTATCTGGGGGCCCGAGACACTTGGAAGACTTCTCTCCCTTCTTACCATGGACTCAGCCCAAAAAAATGAATTAAAAAAATTGTGGAGAGGAATTAGGAAAGGAATTGACTTGAGGGTCTTTTCCAACCTCGAGGATTCCGTGAACTGCCTGTAGGTGGTATTTGTTCTCCCAGGTGCTCATCAAATTGTGGACAACACGTACTCGGGAGCAAAAGCACCTGTGCTGTTTTTCAGTCTGTCTGACATTGCTGGGGATGGGCTTCACACCCTGAGAGACTTCAAAGCATCTTAAATCCCCCTAAACTCTCAGCTTTGTTCCTCGCTGCAACGAGACCCATCAACAAACCCAGGGATGATCAAGGTGTGCTGGGGGACTTTCAGCTGCTTTACATATTCCACTGCTTCTTATCCCTCTGCATTCCACTGCAGACAGGGCCCCCCTCCCTGCCTTCTGAGCTGGGAAAACCCGGAGATCTTTTTGGACACAGCTGGGATTAATAATACATGAAGGAACATGGCGAGAATCCCAAAAACGCGATAAAAGAGATGCTATTTTAAGATGTGCAGTGGAAGAACGATGCAGGTACAATCCTTCACAAGCCTTTAAGCCTGGGAAATGCTCCTCCTCCCCCCCGGGTGGCTCCTTCCCTGCTTTCTCCAAACAAGCAGAGTTTTGCTGTGCTTATTTTCCCCTCCTTTTCTTTTCCAGAGAGGCAAACACTCGTCTTTGCTCCAATATCCATGAATTTCGCAGCGAGGCTCAGATTAAACTCCCGAGCAGCTCAGCAGCAGGGAGAGCCACAGCCGGGCTGGGAAAAGGCCAGAGACTGAAAAATAAACACCCAAACTGCAGAGCAGGGTGTGAGGAACCAAAAACGACAGAAATGTGTCAGAAGGAAATCACGAGGCTGCCCCTTGTTCCTCAGATTGGTGGGTCTGTGTGGGAGTTATGGAATGATGGAATCCCAGCCTGGTTTGGGTGGGAAGGGACCTCAAAGCCCATCCAGTGCCACCCCTGCCATGGGCAGGGACACCTTCCACTAGCCCAGGTTGCTCCAACCTGGCCTTGGACACTTCCAAGGATGAAGGGAAGGAATTAAGTGTGTTTGCTGTCACCCTGATTGTCACCTCATCTGCTCTGGGAAGGCATTGGCTTGTCCTCTGTGCACCCTCCACCCTTCACCTCCCACAGTCCCCAGCCCATCACAGATATTTCCCTGTGCTCACGTTTTGCCTGGGAAAAGGTACGGAACAGCTCCATGTGATCCCACTTCCCTGGTGCTGTCAGAAATCTTTATTTATTTCGGTGACAGCAGCAGCTGTCTGTCTGTGGAAATGGCAATATACACTCTAAAAGGCACACATGTTATTTATCCAGTGTTGGATATTATTTTCATACAAATAACAGCATTGAAAGGCTGTTGAAATATGTGCTTGGAGGAGCTGTTGTTCCACACACCTGGAAAAAGAAACTTTTATAGAATCGTGGAATGGTTTGGGGTGGGAAAGACCTTAAAGCCCACCCAGTGCCACCCCCTGCCACGGGCAGGGACACCTCCCACTAGTCCAGGTTGCTCCAACCTGGCCTTGGACACTTCCAGGGCTCCAGGGGCAGCCACAGCTTCTCTGGGCAAATGGGAAGTGCCCTGAGCTGGGACAGCCCTGTCAGGCTCCCCTGGGGTGTCTTTATCTGGGCAGTTCTCGCTGCAGTTTTAATTTTCAAGGTGACAAGGACTGGAACACCACTCCCCTTTCAACTGTAGCCAGAGAATTCCCAGAGCTGAATCTCCAAACTATTACAGCAGCAGCCTGCCATTATCTAACAGGCTTTCCAGCATAATTACTGTTTCTTTAGCAACTTGTTCCCCAGAACGATCAGAAAACAAGATACCACGTTCCTCAGTAAGGAAATAATTGCTGGGGGAGTTCAAAGAGGTGCTTCTGGGGATGATGAAAATATACAGCAACTCCCCAAAAATTCAGATTTTAGCAGCTTCTTATAAAAGCCCTGGTAATTAGTTCAGATTTCTGCAGTTTCCAGCTGATAAAGCTGCTGTTTTAGGATAGGATAAGGTTGGGTTGGATAGGATAGCATGATAGGATCATGGGATCATAGAATGGTTTGGGTTGGAAAGCACCTTAAAGATCATCCAGTTCCAACTACCCCATGTTGGCCCCAGGTCTTATCCTTCTTGGCTTGAGTTGGTCACAAATGTTCCCTTTTTAAACCTGTTTTTCCCCTGCCTGTTTCTCTTTGGCCTCCCCCCATGGCTGGAACATTCCTCATTTATGAGGCTGCTCAGGGGTTTTCTTCCCTCTCCTCCTGCCCTGTTCACTCCTCTCTTCTCCTCTCTGCAGCTCTGGAAGCTGCTCCTCTTCTCCCAGCAAAGCCTCCTCAGCCTTTCTGACCCACCAAACAGCCCAGTTCTGGGAGCTCAGGAGCTCTGGGATGTCCAGCTCCCGGTGTGCTGTCAGGCTTCCAGAACATTCCTGGGGCTGGGAGGGCTTTGTGCTGGGGGAACAGCTCAGCCTGAGCCCTTTCAACCCCGTACTTGGGGGTCCCAGGGGTTTTTGAGGACCCTTTTTCACCCCTAACTTGGGGACTCCAGGTGTTTTTGGAGACCCTTTTCACCCCAGTTTGGGGGCCCTGAGTGTTTTTAGGGACCCTTTTGAACCCTCAATTTTGTGATCTCAGGAGTTTTGGGGGCCCCTTTTACACACCCCAATCTGGGGACTCCAGGTGTTTTTTTGGAGACTTTTCACCCCCATTTGAAGGTCCCAGGAGCTTTTGGGGACCTCTTCAGCCCCAGTTTGGGGTCCCCACAAGGCACTGATCCCCCTCTCAGCCAGAGCATGACCCTGCAGGTCCAGGCCCAGCTTGAACGTGCCAAGCAGAAGGTCCAGCCAGCTGAGAGAGGTCATTTCCATGATTAATGACTCTTGATTGCTGGAGAGCAGGAGCATTAATCACCCTTTGTGCTGCCTCCCTCCATCCCCCTTCCACCACCATCTACAGCAGGCCAGAGCCCTCTGGGGGAGCAGGACAGGGCTGGGGCACAGGGGAGCAGCAGGGGATGGGTCATGTCCTCTTATCCTGCCTAAAACATCTCCTGTCCTGCCCCAGGAAAAGGGAAGGGAGAGTCTGGGTCAACAAGAGCCAACAGCATCACTGTGGGGAGGCAAAGGAGCTCCATGTGAGGAGCTCCATGGGAGCAGCTGCAGCCCCCCAGGAGCAGGGGATGGGGATGGTGGAGCAAACACAGGGAGGGTGCAACACCTTGTGGGCCTCAAATGATTGCATCTTTTCAAGATACACAAATAAAACCTGCATGCTTATTAATGTATTATATATACATATATATATTCATGTGCATGCTTAAGTATACAGGCCATGCATATTTATAAAACCTTCAGCCTAATGGTCACTAATTTACTGATTATTTTTCTTACTGCAATGAAAGAAGAACCGCCTTTTGTGGCACTTGCACAGATCAAATGCAAAATTATTCAGTTTAATCAGAGTTACAGCTGAATGTTAAGTGCTGCAGAAGGCTCTGATGACACTGAATCTTCTGCAATGAAATGGCTGATGGGATTTCATTTAGCAATAAACTGTGGTGCCCAGGAGAACAGAAATACCCTTTGCTGGACATCAGCAGTGATGGGCTCCAGGTAATGTTATGCACAACAGGATCTTTCCAACATAGAAAAACAAGCCTTTTCCCTGGGAGCCAGTGGTGCTGTAACACCAGGAATGGTTCTGGTCACCACAGCCCCAGGAGAGGTAAAGCCTGGGCAGGGAGGGACAGCACAGCCCACCACGGCTGCTTGGACAGGGCAGAGGAATGCTGAGCTGCTCCTGTTGGGAAGGAGGGAGAGGGAAGCAAGGCTGGTCTAAAATTCCTCTGGAACAGCTCCAGAGGGAGAAGCCCATCCTGCCAGGTGCTGGAGGCCATGGCAGTGCCCAGGGCAGACCAAGGAGCTGACAGAGAGGGAGCAGCAGGAATCAGTTATTCCCCCATGGAGCATTTCTCCCACAGTTCTGGGCTGGAGTTGGAGCTCAGCTCCATGGGACATCTGCAGTTCAATGCTCCAAAGGCGCAAATTCCTGGGCCAGCCCCTGGCTCCCAAAGCTCTGCAGACCTCTCTCCTGCTGGGGGCCATCCCCTTTTCCAGGACCTCCCAAACCTCCATTCTCCTCCGTGCCATTAATCATTGCTATTGATTCCTGTCCTGCTGTTTAGTTGAAGGTCTGGGGCTTTGGGGATGTTCCTGGAGGAGTTTCATAGAATCCCAGGATGGGTGGGGTTGGGAGGGACCTTCAAGCCCATCCCATTCCACCCCCTGCCCTGGGCAGGGGCACCTCCCACTGGACTGGGTTGCTCCAAGCCCCGTTGCATGGAGGCCTCAAAAACTGGATTTGAGGCAGTTGTTCCTGCCACGGAAATCTGTCAGCAGGGGTGGAAGGGTGGATTGAACAGGAGCCAGGAGCCTGCTTTGCCCCCTCCTCCCAGTGCTGCTCTGTCCTGGGTGGTGGGATGAACTGGGATGCCATGGGATGCTCTGAGGGACACTTGGAGAGCCCCCAGCACGAGGGAAGAGCCACAGGTGGCTCAGGAACTGCTGTTGGGCAAGACTCAGGATGGGGCTCGAGTGCTGAACAGACAGAGAAAGAAATTCCTGAATTACAAAGCAGGGGAGAAGCCTGATAAAGGGTAGCTGGGCTGGGGGATGTGGGCACTCAGTGCCACACTCCGCTGGCTCCAGGGACCCCCCTGGCTCATCTGTCCCTGTCCCAGGGGAAAACAGCAGTGTCCTGCAGGTGCTCCAGGAGTGTTTGGTATCTGGACACACTTAAAGCTTTGTACCTTTTAAGCAGAGACCTGTTTAGTAACAGGTACAGGAAGAACAGCCCCACCACAAGGTACAGCTGGGAGCAGGCACTGTCACAGCCACAGCCATGGCACCTTGTTCCCTCCTGATTCCCTGCTCCTGCTGCCTGCAGGTATGGGAAGGGATGAAGTCAAGACTTACCAGCTCTCTGGAAACACCAATCTCTGCAGGAACTTCCAGTGTGCTCAGTCACCAAGAGGGGTTTCAGTCCAGGCACCACCTGTAGGGCCGGAGGTAGGTTCGTGTCACCTACATGTCCCTGCAGTGGGCACAGCGAGGTGGCAAGGCCACCCTCAGCTCATGGCATGTGGCTCTACTGCCGTCTGCTCAGCCCAGCACAGCTTCTCCCCAGATCCAGGCTTTGCTTATCCCAGAGAGATGTTTCACCCATCCCTGTGCTCAAACACGATGTGCATTTACAGCCATTTATTTCTTAACTGGTGCAAACTCGCAGCAGACTTTTATGACCTGAAATTTATGGTGCAGCTGTTGGATGGTTTAATCCCAGGGGGAATTACTCCAGGTGGGAATGCAGGCTTTTTGTGCCATCATAAAACCCGTGGTGGCAGATGTGAGCGAGGAGGGTGGGGGTGGGTGAGGAACACCCCGATTTCACACCCACATCACTGAGTCCTTTCAGGAAAGCACTTCAGGGAATGAACTGGTCATCAGCCAGGAGTGCCAGAGCAACATGAAATAAAGGATTCACTGGGCACACAGAACATCCCTGCCCGGGTTTCCCTCCTGTTAGTAAAATATTGACTCCCAACTGTGACACCTCACACTTCTACTGGGGAATTTGAGGGACTGGAGGGAAGGGAAGGGAGCTGGGAAGGGGCTGGAGCAGCAGGAGGGGCTGAGGGAGCTGTGGGGGCTCAGCCTGGAGCAAAGGAGGCTCAGGGGGGACCTTCTGGCTCTGCAACCCCCTGACAGGAGGGGGGAGCCGGGGGGGGGGTCGGGCTCTGCTGCCAGGGAACAAGGGACAGGAGGAGAGGGAACGGCCTCCAGCTGGGCCAGGGGAGGCTCAGGTGGGACAGGAGGAGGAATTTCCTGCTGGAAAGGGTGGTGAGGCCTTGTCAGGGGCTGCCCAGGGAGGTTTGGAGTGCCCAGCCCTGGAGGTGTCCCAGGAAGGCCTGGCCGTGGCACTCAGTGCTCTGGGCTGGGGGACAAGGTGGGCATCGGGCACAGGGGGGATCCATGGGCTGGGAGGGCTTTTCCAGCCTCAGGGATTCGGGGAATTGAGTAGAGGCTGCAGAGGGTATTCCACAGGGTATTCCAGCCTCATGGGAGGCAGCATTCCCAGGGTTTCACTTCAGCTGCTCAGGGGTCTCCACTGTCATCCCTTGTGCTCATCACAGCTCCTGCTCAGTGAGAAATGTGGAATCCAGATGAAATCAGTGGCAAAAGGCTTCCCATTTTAGCCAGTTCCACTTCCACCCCTGGGGCAGCTCCTGCCCATGGTGATTTGTGCACAGACACAGGAGGGGGGAATTGCACAAAGCCCAGAAGCAGAGCTGGAAAGAGATAGAACAAGCTAATAAATGTATTCCAAATTAGTTTTCATTTTCCTGGTTTTCAGATTAACGTCACCATTTGCTCTTCCTTTTCCACATAATGAAACAGCAGGATTGAACAACAAGATAAAATTTCAACTTTGATTTTCTCCCATTCTTCCAGTTCAGTCCTAACAGAGATGTGTGGGATAAAGAAGGGGAAGAAAAAATTGGGAAGTAATGTCCACACTGATAAAAAAGGAGTACAAAAGAATCCTTGTTTTTGTATTAAAAATTCTAATAGGAGGATAATGTCTTTCTCTAGGTAAGGAAGAACCTGAGAGAGAGAGAGAGGGAATGGTTTAAGGTCTATACCAGCTTTTAAAATTGCAGTAGCCCAATAAAATGTTTTTATCCTACTTGTCCTGGACACTGATCCTGTGACTGGAGGGGGGATACAGAGGGTCTCAAAATAACATATGGGTAGAGATGTAATTTTATTTATTTTTAATGTCCCAAATGCATCCTGAGACACCAGCACAGTAGTTATCCCATTCCAGGGGGAGGAGCCGTGGTTAAGAAACAAACTTAACATTTGAAGTGACTTCTCTTCAGGAAGTTCAAACGCTCTGAACCTGAAGCCCAGGCTCGATGGTGCATCACAGCTGAACAAGGGCTGGGCTTTCCAAACCTGTCACCACCAATGAAGCAGCACTAAACCAGGAGCCCACTTGCCCCGGTGCTGGAGTATTTGTGTGTCCACCACCATCATTACCTGCATTAGTTTGTTCAGCTGAAGCCAAGTGGCTGCTGCATCCCCAGCAGAGAGAATAAACCTGGGCTGTTAATGGCATTCATTGGTTCACTCCAATTTATAACAACTTCCCATAGTTGGAGATTCCCCAGAATTTCTCCTTCCCCTTCCCAGAGAGCAGTGACTGCAGAGCTGGAGGAACCCAAGAGGCCACTGCCCAGCCCCTTGTTCAGAAGTGATAGATGCATCCACCGTGTCTTTTTCTCCAGTGAAATTAAAATTAATACACTGAGAAACGCTGTAACAAACTGCTTGGCATAATTGATTTCCCCAGCAGAGTTATTGTTCCCGTGCAAATTCACGAGAGGCTGCCATAAACAATCCTGGGGAGATTTAAACCACTCTCTATTAGTGGCTCCTCACTTCTCCAGCACATTCTGAGGGGTCTTTTAGAAGTTGTCACAAGAATTCTGCCATGATATATGGAAATAGATAGAAGAGCAGACGGGGGGAGGAGTGGGGGGTCAGCTCTGCCCCAGTGCCCAGTGAGGGAGGGACCCCCCTCAGCTCCTCTCAGGTTGGATACCAGGGAAAATTTCTTCACTGGGAAGGGTTCACAGAGTCAGGGAATGTACTGAGCTGGAAGGGACCCACAGGGATCATCCAGTCCAACCCCTGGCCCTGCCCAGGACACCCCAACAATCCCCCCCTGTCCCTCAGAGCATTGTCCAAACCCTCCTGGAGCTCTGGCAGCCTTGGGGCCGTGCCCACTGCCCTGGGGAGCCTGGGCAGTGCCCACCACCCTCTGGGGGAAGAACCTTGTCCTGAGATCCAACCTGACCCTGCCCTGGCACAGCTCCAGCCATTGAGGTTGTCAAGCCCTGGCATGGGCTGCTCAGGAATCACCATCCCTGGAAGTGCCTGAGAAATACGTAGAGGTGGCACCTGGGGACACAGTTCAGTGGGCATGGTGGGGTTGGTTCAAGGTTGGACTTAATGACCCTGGAGGTCTTGTCCAACCTTAATGACTGTGTGATTGAAAGCAGGAACACGGGCCAGCATCCAATGGGATGCCCTCACTCCACAGGGGAACACCCCCCCAGCTTTGTCTTCAATTAGAGGACAAAATCATGTCACAGAATCACAGGATATTGTGAGCTGGAAGGGACCCACAAGGGTCACTGAGTCAGCTCTTTAATGGATTGCCTATCAAGGGATCAAATCCATGTCTTGGCTCCAGGAGACACCTCCCCTGAGCAGCACATCCCATGGCAGCCCCATTCCTTGGGAGCCAAAGCTGCTCCTGAGCACAGAGCTCCGTGTCAGCCCAGCCAGGGAGTTTGCAGAGACTGTCAGGAGGCAGAAGAAGTTTATCCTGCTCTACCTTTGGGCAGGATGCCAGAGCCTCATCATTGCCGTGCCACACATCATTACCCCGTGAAAAACAACATATGGCACCGTCTCCTAAATGTCAGCAAACAGACTGGGAGAAGAGGAACAGGAACACACACTCCTCTGAACACCTCGTGCTGCTGCAGGAGCCTCCAGGAGCTGCTGCCTGGGCTCAGTCCTCTCATTCCTGGGCCAAACAGCACAGGCTGAGGACATGCTGCACCCAGACCCCACTGGGGTCATGGCCAGGGGTGTCCTGGGAGCAGGGCCACAGGACCATGGAATGATTTAGGTTGGAAATGACCCCCAAGTTAAACTGTTAACCCAGCACTGCCAAGGCCATCACTGCCCCCTGCCCCCAAGTGCCACATCCACACAGCTTTTAAATCCTTCCAGGGATGGGGACTCCACCACTGCCCTGGGCAGCTGTGCCAGGGCTGGACAGTGCTTTGGGGGAAGAAATCTTTCCTAATATCCCACCTAAACCTCCCCTGGCAGAGAGCCCTGAGCACCCCTCCTTCCACCAGGGCACAGGGAAGCCCATTCCCCCATCATGTGCCAGAACCTCGGCACTGAAAACACACTTTAATGCTTTTCTATCCCACTCATCCACATCCTGGTATCACCCTCGTGTCTTTTCCCTCCTTCCAAAGCAGCAGTACCTGCAGAGCAGCTGCTCCCAGCAGAGGCACAGCTGCTGCACGGCAGAGAGCTGCCTGCACCTCCCTCCGGGGAGGAGCTCTTATTTTCCTTGGAAAACGTGGCCAGCTGAGCGATAGATCACAGCCCTCAAGCACTCGAGTTTTAGCTGCACCTGGGGATGTCCTCTCGAGGATCTTTTTGTGCTGGTGGTGTGTTTTAATCTGGTTTGCAGGGGCACAGGGGAGAGGCCTTTTCATGGCTTACACACATGAGTCTGGCAAAATGCTCCCCTCCACAAAGAGCTGACAGGCTCCCCTGGAAGGTATTATGTGCTCTAAGAGGGCTCTGTGAACATACAGGCTCTGTGCTCAGCAGAAATCACAAAAGCCAAAGCAGTATTTTAAAAAAGGCAGGAAAGGAATGGAAAAGAAAGGCAGAAAACATCAGGTCACTGCACAAAGCTGAAGGTGACATCAGAGCCTTGTCACTGCCCTCAGCTACAAAAGGGTGCAGGGAGGAGCTGAAAAGCCACAGGGGATGAAGCACAGGATGGATCTTACACCTGGGATTAAACAGCCTGTGTGCAAACCCCGAGCTCTGGTTCCAGACAAGCCCCTGAGTGTGGGGTGAGTGCCCTGTGCCCAGCCCCAGGAGAGCAGGGGGGGCTCTGGGGACACTCAGACCACCAGTGGCCTCTCCCTGTCATCACCCAACAGTCAGCAAGGTCACCTGATGGGGATACATCCATGCCCTGATGGCCCTGGCTCAGTCACATCACGTGAGTTCTGCTGTTGACTTCAGTGGCTCCGCGACAGTGAGGGAGGTTTGATCTGTCTTCTGGAGGCTGAGCTGAAACTTCTTCCTCAAAGAAGAAATATCAAGCCAGAGGGATGATTTATAATACTAAATACACTGATATTATCCTGCCCAAAGCAATATCCTACAGAGAAAGAGGACAAGCGATGGCAATCGTTTGTTCATGTGTCACTGGGCATTAGAAACAAGTCAGCATTAAAAATAAATCCAATTCATTTGCTCTGGGCTTATCTTTGAAAAATATGTTCATTCAGCCGTGATTTAAGTGCATTTGAGATCAGCCAGGGAAAGTCAACGAGTCTGGAGCCTGTAATATAATGTAGAGTAACACTTCAAATTACTGGTTGCCACCAAAGCAGTGGCTGGAGTTGGACATTCCATGGGCTTATCTGTGACATACAGTGGGAAAATTAACCTGGGAAGGCAATTCTGGACCTGCAGGATGAGACACTGCTGACAGCAAACACCCACAGGGCACGTGGGAACCTGCCAAGAGCACAGATCCAGTCCCACCATGAAGGGCCACAGCCCTGAGCCACCGCTCTGAGGGCTGGGAAACCAACTGACTATCATAAAATCATGGAAGGAATTGGGTTGGACCTTAAAGCTCATCTCATTCCACTCCCTGCCATGGGCAAGGACACTTTTTTTCCACTAGCCCAGGTTGTTCCAAGCCCCATCCAGCCTGGCCTTGGACACTCCCAGGGATCCAGGGGCAGCCACAGCTCCTCTGGGAAATAAGAGTGCATCCATCGGTGTTGGAAAGGGTGTCCCTATAAATCACCCTTTCATTTCACGTGGCTGATTTATTACTTAATAAGTTTATTATTTCCTTTCTTGCAAATGAACCTCAGATTCACAGCGGAGTTCCTGCTGCCCCCCTGACTGTGCTGTGCCATCACCAGCACTGCTTCAAACACACCCAGTGGGGGGAAAGTGGGGAAAAAATATTAAAATATTTTCTGTGGATTTGAGGATTGCTTTAAAAAGAAATTAGAAAAAAGAAGTGTCTCACAGTCATTTTATTCTTATTTACACCACCTGCAGAGCCCCAGATCCCAGCAGAATGCCCGGGTGAGGATGTGGCCAAGTCTGGTCACACAGCAGCTCCTCTCCAGCCAGCCCTCCAAAACACCTCCCTGGAGCTGATCAACGAGCAGCAGGTGTTGTAGCCCAGCTGGAGCAACTCAGAGATAAGAGAGGAGATGTTGGAGAGACACAAATCCAGCTCTCCAGAGCATGTGACAAAGGCAGAGGCAGCCGTGGCACCAAACCCGAGCCTGGGCAGCTCACTGACTAATGAGGATCCATTGATTAATCTGATTAAATATTTCATTAGGGCACTAATGGTAAATTACCAGGTTCTCACAGCAATTCCACCTTCAGTACAACATAGCCAGAGGGCCAGTTCCCAGCACAGCCAGATGGTGATGAGATTTTAACTCCCATTTATTTATGGGATTCTGAGTGGGATGCCTACCAGGAGAGCTGGAATAAATGGAAGCAGGAGAACAATTAATTATTTCCTGGGCCATTCCTTTTCTGAATAAATACTATTTATGTGGCCAGAAAACCATCATGAATTGAGAGAAAACGTAGAATTTGGGGGCAGTTCAGGTAGAGCTGTGGAGTCAGGTAGAGGATACCAAGGGAAAGGCAAAGCAGAAGAGATGAGCAAGAAGATCCAGAGCTTCTACCCTGGAGTTCTGAAGGGTTAAAGAAGCGTGAAAGGTGTTAAAGCCATGATGTGGCAGCTCAAAGCCCTGTTTGAACCATGAACACATCACCCTCCCTGCAGATCCCTCGACTGCAGCCACCCAGGCAGCAGAGCTCCCTCACTGCTGCCCTTCAGCCCCTCCCTCAGAGCTGGGGGTTTGCAGGGACATCATTCCAGGGAGTACACATCCACCTCCAGCTGCAGGAGGCCCTTCCATCCCAGCAGGGCACAGAGACACTGCCCTGGTGCCCTCTCACCTCGGGAATGGGGGACAGGGGGACCCCTCCACCTTTGCCGAGGCATCGAGGCCAATCCTGGGAGCAAACCTGTCCCACCGAGCGTTTCTGCCACCACTGCTCTGCAGAGCTGCCAAGGTTTGGGCTTTAACCCCCAGACTGGGAACCAGGAAAATCCAGCCCCACCAGCCAGGGGCTCCCCCAGTCCTGCCTGCTGGGTTTGTTTTCAGGACACAGCAAATTCACAGCAATGGAAGAGCAGCAGCTCACCGAGAAGGGGTGGCACACAGGGCGTGGTTATCCCACATAACGGGGACAAAGGAGGTTATCCCTTGGCTTTGGGCTCTCCTGCTCTCAGTTCAGCTCTGGAAATGCCCATGAAGCTCCTCTTCCTCTGTGTAGTACCATGTGCATGGTGTCATGCAAACATCCCCTCTCACTGAGCCCAGACCCCCCTCATCCCAAAACCTTCCTGCAGTGATTTACCAGGCTGGGAGCAGTCCCAGGCCAGCTGCCCCCACTCCACCAACCCTCACATCTTTACATGGAGCAATTATACTGTTACATTTTTTTTCTAACATTGGAATTAATTGGAATTAATTGGAATTAATCCAGTCGTGGGTTCCTCCTTTCCAGTGTGCATTGAATGGGAATCAAAATGGGAACTGACATGAAGATGAAATGGAATAAATGGATTTAAGTTTGAGTTGGTCATTATCCAATAACAATTCACAGCATCACAGAGGATCCCTGAGGCTGGAAAAGCCCTCCCAGCCCATGGATCCCCCCTGTGCCCGATGCCCACCTTGTCCCCCAGCCCAGAGCACTGAGTGCCACGGCCAGGCCTTCCTGGGACACCTCCAGGGCTGGGCACTCCAAACCTCCCTGGGCAGCCCTTTCCGATGCTTAATTCCTCCCTTAAAGTTCAGTGTGATGAGAAACCCGGAGCAAAAGGGAATGTGACTTTTGTTTCCGTGTGGAAAGGTCAGAGTGAGGTGGCCTTTGGGAAAGGTCAGGGCAGGCCCGGGAGCCGCCCCAGGGACTCGTGCCAGAGCCAGGCAGCTCTGCAAGGCTGGGACCAGCAGCAGAGGGACTGGTGACCCTTTGCTTCCCCCAGCACCACACTCCAGGGCCTGGGCCCTGATGGGAAATAACAGTGGCTTTAAACTGCCAGAGGGCAGGGATAGGTGGGATATTGGGAAGGAATTCCTGGCTGGGAGGGTGGGGAGGCCCTGGCCCAGGTTGCCCAGAGAAGCTGTGGCTGCCCCTGGATCCCTGGAAGTGTCCAAGGCCAGGTTGGAGCAACCTGGGCCAGTGGAAGGTGTCTCTGCCCATGGCAGGGGTGGCACTGGATGGGCTTTGAGGTCCCTTCCAACCCAAACCAGCCTGGGATTATATGAACCTGACTGAGATAAAGGACTTTTCCCCTTCAACCAGCTCCATCCCAGAGCTGTGGAGGCACAGCAGGCTGGGAAAAGAGGAAGGGAGCTGGGTCAGACCCTGCAGCAGGACATGGCCTGTCCCAAACCAGGTTCCAGCCCTCGTCACACTGCCTGGGACTGCAGAGACTGGCACGTCCCTGTGAGCTGAGCTGATGGTCCGGTGCCAGGAGAGCCCCAGCCCTGAGGCAGCAGGAGAGGCAGCGATGCCCTGCAGGGGAGGGCTGGCAGCACAGAGCCACAGCACCCCAGATCTGCTCTGCCCAGGGCAGGGGCAGCTCAGCCAGCCCAGCCAGGGGAGTAAAACCCCTCCCTTCCTGCCTCCCAGCCCTTTCCAAGGTGCTGTGGGCTGGGTCATTTGCTCCTCTGGGGTCTCTGATCTGACCCCCCCACAGTTCCAGCCCAGCCAGCTGAGTGTTACTTTGGTTTTGTTCCTGCTCCCAGGGCAGAACAGAGTGGGCTGTGGGATGGAGCCACAGGCACCCCTGAGACATCCTAATAGATGCTGCAGGCACAGTGCCAGGGCAGCATGAAATGAGAGTCCTCAGTTCTTTGGGTGTTCAACTGACCAGGAAAGGTCAATTGGAGATAAGAGGTGGCTAATAATGCATAGCTCTCATCTGGTACTTATAATTTCATAGATAGAGCTCAAATTGCTTTGCAAAGTTGACCAAGCATTATTCCTTAACCTCTCCATGTGCTGGAGAGCCCATTTTCCTCCTGTAGGTTACTGGAGATGATTTGAGCACAGTGATTAAGGGAGCTGTGTCATGAAAAAAGCACTGCAGTGTTACTGGTGCTTGGAGAATCAGACAGGAGTTTGTAATGGAAGAGGTAAAGGAATGAAAATCATTATTGTTCCATTAGAGACATCAGAAAACAGAGCTTTGGATACATGGGAAGGTCCAAAGCCAGACACAGTGCAGGAGTTAAGAGCTCAGAGTGTGACCCTGCTGCACCCAGGTGCTGCTGCAAACACCAGCACGAGCAGTGCCACAAGGAAAACTGAGGAAAGTGGAGCCAAAGTAGCTCTCCTGGGCTTTTCCAAGCACAGAGACACAAAGCCAGCAGGCTTTGGGACCCTTGGGTCTTGGTAACTCACTCTGAAAATCCCCCAGTATCAGAAATCCCAGTCCAGGCCCCTGTCCCAAACGAGGAGCCCAGCACAGTGACACAGCTCCACCAGCTGGGACTGTGAGCCAGGAAAGGCCTTTGTCCTTGGATCTGCTGCTTGGACACAGGGACAGGAGGTCAAATGGCAGCAGGAGCAGTGGGGACCACAAAGGAATATTCCTGTCATCAGTGTGCTGGGGGAGGAGGAGATGGTGGGGAGGAGCAGGGAGGGCTCCAGGGGCTGGAGAAGATGCACCTCAAGCTCCTGAGGGCAGAGGAGGAAGGAGGTGAACAGAGGTCACTGAAGGCCCAGATCTTGGCTTGCATTTCCATACCTATCCCTCAAACAACATCCACATGCACCACAGTTCTGGGGACAGGCAGAGCTGTCCTCCTGTGCCTCTCCCTGTCCCTCACTTCACTCAGGGAAGGCACAGCCTGACCTTGTCCTGCCCTCCCCCTCAGCACCCCCCTCCTGCCAGGGGCTGGGGTGGCACCACAACATGTCCCTGGTGTGTGGTCACCTGGCATGTCACACCTGGGAACACACGTCAGCCAGAGCCAGGACCATGGAGCAAGGTGGGATCCAGCCAGAGCCAGGACCATGGCAGGGGGGTGGGATACACTCAGACTGGGACCAGTGGCAGGTCCATGGGTCAGTGCTCCCACCACCACCAGACAAACCTGCCAGGGCTCCAGTGGTGCTGGTGCCCATGGCCAGCATGGTTTGGGGCCCTTGCAGTGCCAGACTGACCCACCCAGCGCTGCCACCTTCACCTCACATCCTGCATTTTGGTCAAACTCCAGCAAATCAGACACTTCCCAAGCCACAAAGCAGCTGTGCTGCTGAAAGAGTCCCCAGTGGTCCAGCTGCAGCACCTGAAACCCCACAGCCTGGGAGAACATCCCTCTCACCCTTCTTGCTCCAGAGACACCCTCAGGGACCAATGAGCCAGACAGGCAGAGAGATGTGGGGTGACCTCCCACCCTCCTGCACTCCCTGCTCCAGCTGCACCCCCAGCACTGCTGAAAACTGCTCTGCTCTGGCTGGGAAGAGTTGAGATCCCTTAAAGCTCATCTTGTTCCATGGGCAGGGACACCTTTCACTAGCCCAGGTTGTTCCAAGCCCCGTCCAGCCTGGCCTTGGACACTTCCAGGGATCCAGGGGCAGCCACAGCTTCTCTGGGCAACCTGGGCCAGGGCCTCTCCACCCTCCCAGCCAGCAATTCCTTCCCAATATCCCACCTAAATCTCCCCTTTTCCAGTATGAGGCCATTCCCTGTGTCCTGTCCCTCCATCCCTTGTCCCCAGTCCCTCTCCAGCTCTCCTGGAGCCCCTTTAGGCCCTGGAAAACCCATGGCAGAGACACCTTCGGAACAGGTACGTGGTAAAAGTAGACCCTGGTAAAAGAAGAGCTGCCAAACACCCAGAGGTGCAGCAGAAAGAACCAGGAGCTGCAACAGGAAATTGTTTTAAGGCAACACAGGGAAAACTCTGTCTGAGCACGACTCGGTGCCAGGAGCAATTGCAGCACCTTTGTAAGCACTCCTGTTAACACAGAGCCAGCTCAGCTTTACAGACGTGCAGTCTGTTCACCTGACACACTGAATGGGAGAATAATTTGTCAGGGAAATTAGATTTTCAGATGCAGCAATGCAGACAGCCATTAGAATATGCTTAAATGCAGAACAATCACTACGAAGATTTAAACAAAGCTGACACTGCTGAGCAAAATACATTTTATACAGGCCTTTATTACACTCTGTGTAGCCTGCAATTGTTTTCTTTCCCAGTCAGTTGTACAAACAACAGGCTGGGTTTTTTCCCTTGAAAAATGTCCCTGAGGTGTAATTTGCAGAGCTGCCCTTCCTCAGGTGAATCAAAGCACTGGGTTAAACCAGAAAGTACAGAAATTCGAGTTCTCAGGGTATCAAAACCATGCCAATATGTGAACAGAATCATTCTCCCAGCACTGCTTGTTCCTGCTCCAAAGTTTTGTGCTGAAGGGTCCTCCAGAAATGTCAATCTGCAGCTTTCCCCCAGAATAATCTCCTCTTGAACTCTGAGCACAATAAGCTCCTTTACAGGGCATTAAGGCTTGAGGCAGAAGCTCTTACCAGGAGGCAGTGCCAACACCAGGCTGCAGGAGCTGAGGCAGATCGTGGCTGTTGTGGAGGGCAGGGTAGGGCTGGGTGGTCCCAGGGCTGTGGGACCCCTGTCCTGAGGGAGGGCAGGGGACAATCCCCGGCTCACCACGTGGGCAGGACCAGGATTGGCAGGGGAAAACCAGGCACAAGTGATGGATCCTCCAAAAATTAAAATTGGGTGACTCCAAGCCATGAAATTCAGCACAGGGGGTTTGATTGCCAGAGGAACGAGTTTCTGGAGCAGGTTCCCAGAAGGGAGAGGCAGCAAAGCCCCAGGTGAGGCTGTGGGAGTGGGGGGCACAGACACAGCACAGGGGAGCTGAGTCCATTCCCACAGAATCCTGGAACGGGTTGGGTTAAAGGGACCTTAAAGCCCACCCAGTGCCACCCCTGCCATGGGCAGGGACACCTTCCACCAGCCCAGGCTGCTCCAACCTGGCCTTGGACACTTCCAGGGATCCAGGGGCAGCCACAGCTTCTCTGGGCAACCTGGGCCAGGGCCTCCCCACCCTCCCAGCCAGCAATTCCTTCCAAATATCCCATCTATCCCTGCCCTCTGGGAGTAGGAAGCCATTCCCTCTCATCCTGTCTCTCCATCCCTTGTGCGAAGTCCCTCTCCAGCTTCCAAATCCAGTCCCAGGGTTGCAGGAGATGCAGTTTTACCTTGTGAACCAGCAACCCTCCTGCTAATTAATTCCAAATGCACATGAACCCCCCAGAACCCCCTGTGGGTGAGCTGTGCTGCCTCACACCTCCCCGGGAGGTACCTTCCTGAGGTACCAGGGGCTGCAAACAAGCAAAGCCAAGCCAACACCTCGGTTTGTGCTGCCTGAGGTGCAGCCTGGCCATGCCCAGCCTGGCCACTTTAGTTTTCTATTTGGTTTTGGTTAAAGGGCTGGAGCACCTCTGCTGTGAGGTGAGGAAAGGCTGGGAGAGCTGGGGGGGTTCACCTGGAGAAGAGAAGGCTCCAGGGAGACCTGAGAGCCCCTTGCAGAGCCTAAAGGGGTACAAGCCACCTGCCTCTTGCTTCATTCCCACTGTACAGCTCCAGGAGTTGAGGTAATCTCTATGGAAAACCTCCTCCCACTGCTCTACCACATCCAGAGCAGTTGGAGCAGATGCCTTCTGAAGTGGAATTCTCCAAAAGCAGCTGCTCACACTGAGACATCACTTTGGGAGCAATCTGCCATCAGCCAGACACTCACAGAGCCCTCTTCTCAGGTGTTGAGGAAGGAAGGGATTTGGAGGAATCCTTCCTTCTCCACAGTCACATATTTGTTTTGCTTTCTCCCAAGACGAGGAAGAGCTGCTCTCCCAAACAGGGCTGCCAAAAGCTCATTACAGTAATTACAGCACTCCTGACACAGACCGGGCTGCTGTTCCCAAGAAAGCCCAATATCATACATTTTGCAGCAGTAATCTGTTAAGAGGTTTATTTCTCGTCCCAGATAATGGTTTCCAAAGCTGTGCATGGGGTTGGGTAGCCAGGGTAATTCCAGAGCCATCACAAACCTGCAGCTCCCACCCCATCCCAGCTCCAGGATACCCACCGGGAAGGGGCTCCCTGGGGTTGGGGATGTGTCCCAGGGGAGCTCCCAGCACCCAGCACAGGCAGCAGGGACATTAACCACTTTAATATCCCCCTTTCCTCCCAGCACAAGGAGTTGTTGCCTTTCCTTCCCCTGTCACAGCCCTTGGGGGTTGTGTGAGACCCCCTGACCCACCCACAGCACCTGCAGGGGGGAACAGCCAAATTCCTCAGGGAATTACAAAATCTGCTGCAGCTGAGGGATGGCCCCTCCTGTAGGGCTACCACCAGCCCTGGGACCACCAGTGTCAGGAGGACGTGCAGCTGCTGGAGAGAGTCCAGAGGAGGCCACAGAGCTGCTCCCAGGGCTGGAACCCCTCTGGAGCCAGGCTGGGAGAGCTGGGGGGGTTCCCCTGGAGAAGAGAAGGATCCAGGGAGAGCTGAGAGCCCCTTGCAGGGCCTAAAGGGGCTCCAGGAGAGCTGGAGAGGGACTGGGGACAAGGGATGGAGGGACAGGACACAGGGAATGGCTTCCCACTGCCAGAGGGCAGGGAGAGATGGGAGATTGGGAAGGAATTGCTGGCTGGGAGGGTGGGGAGGCCCTGGCCCAGGCTGGGCAGAGAAGCTGTGGCTGCCCCTGGATCCCTGGAAGTGTCCAAGGCCAGGTTGGATGGGGCTTGGAGCAACCTGGGCTAGTGGGAGGTGTCCCTGCCCATGGCAGAGGGTGGCACTGGATGGTCTTGCAAAGCTCTTCCAACCCAAACCATTCCATAGTTCTGTGATGGAGAACATCCGTGGGACTGATTCCCATCACTGTGACCTTGGGGTGACATTCAGCCTCAGTGGGCAGCAGGGCAGCCCTAAAAGCTGGGGGGAAGAGATAGGGACAGTTTTAGTCCCCCAGCACAGCTCTGTCCCCTCAGCCCTCCCCACAACACCCAGAGCTCCCACAGGCACCCCAGAGCTTTTATCACCAGAACAACCTTCACCTTCCCCCCTCCTTTGAAAGCAGAGTGATGATTTCCTTAACTGAGAGATCCCTTGTTGGGAGGGGGAGCAGCAGGACCCCAGTGCCACCCCCCAGTCCATCCCTGTGGGCTGTGCATCCAGGACAGGGCTGGGGGCAGTGCCAAGGCTGGGCAGGACCTCAGTTACTGAATATTTCTAAGCAAAACCATTTCTGAAGGCAGAAACTACAGTGCCCAGCAGCCCTGGGGCTCTGCAGAAAGACACAGGATCCGTGCTGAGTTTTCCACTCTTTTCCTTCCCTGTCATGTCTCTGCATAACCCACAGATGTAAGAGCCACAGAAGGTGACTTCAAAGCACAGCACAACTCCCACCACAGCCCAGGTTGCCAATGTCCCTGAGACATCAGGAGATGAGAAAGTTTCCCTCCCCAGCTCAGCCAGCCCCCGTGGCAATCAACCCTTTGGAAGGGGATGAGAGTTTTTAACTGGCAAACCAATTTACTGTGTTTTAATAACCACGAGTTGCCAGTGATTGGGAACCTGCTGCTGCCAGGAAGGAGAGCAGCAGTCACAGCACTCAGATAAGCCTTTAATAAATGGCTCGGTGCAATTAAAAAGACTCTAATCAATATTACAGTAATTTCATTGACAGCAGGTGGTTGCTGTAGTTTTGCTCCGTGGCAGAGGGGGTGCACCCGTGCAGCACAAACACCTCAGCACAACAGGGGGCTGGGTTTGGCCCCAGTTTGGCTCAGCCCACAGCAGGGTAAGGACGGTCCAAAGCAGTGAGAGCAAAGTGCAGCCTGTTCTCAAGGGTGGAGCATTTTGGTAGATTTTTGATAGAATAAAAACTGAAGCCAACAGTGGCATCACCTCTGTCTGTGCTGCCCTGAGCATGTGCCCAGCGCTGCCCCGGCCGCTCTCAGCTCTCCTGCTGTGCTGGCATCGCTCCTGTCCACGGGAAAATCCCTCCTGTCCTGCTTGGATGGGTGGGATCCAGCCCCTCAGCAGCAGCTCTCTGTCCCTGGTGAGCAGCAGCTCTGTGCCCCTGGTGACAGCACCTCTGTGTCCAGGAGCTCTGTGCCCCTGGTGACAGCAGCTCTGTACCCCTGGTGAGCAGCAGCCCCAGCTCCAGGAGCAGATCCCACCGGAGCCATGGCCAGCAGGGAGGGCACTGCTGTGGCCCCAGGCTCTCCAGGCATCCTCAGGAGTGCCCCTGCCCTGGATCCATGGATGCCCAGCCCTCCCACCTCGTGGGCACAGAGCTCACCAGAACTGCTGCCCCTTCACTCCTGGCTTCGGGTCCTTCACACAAACACCTTCCACCAGCAGAGGAGGAGTTGGGAAGAGGCAGGACATGGGGAGTGTTTCACTGGCTGAGACCACACCTTTGTGGAGAGGACATCTCCTGTCAGGGTCCCCCTAACTCAGAGCAGATTTCAGGCTGGTTTTGGGGTAGCCACAGAGTCAGGTCCATACGGTGTCAAACCCACCTGAGGACAAGCACACCTGGTCATGGAGCAGCATTTCCAAGCTTTTAGGTTTCTTCCTTCTCCTTCTCACATCAGGAGAAAGTGGCTTGAGTACAAGCAAAGCCAGTCTGGGAAGCACCCGAGCATCAAAGTTCCCCGTGTCGCAGAGGGGAGTGAACACTCAACACTCCTTCCACCCCACGTTCAGGGGGAAGGGGCTCCTCGTTCGCATCCACAGCGACTCCGAACTCTGGAAGAGAGGAGGGAACACCGAGAAAATGCTACCACCAAGTGGAGGGAAGTGTGCAGGTGAAGCCACGGCCGCGGGGGAAGGCAGAGCAGCACAAAGTCTCCTGTAAATCCCCACAAGTGCTCCCAGTGATTTCCCGGGGAAGAGAAGCACCACATAATATTTTCTGCTTATCTTCAATTCCGAAGAAATAGGTTTTGATTCCTCTGACTTGCAGATATTCCTACATTCAGCAGCACCATCCTGAGCCCCAGGATTACACTCAGGAGCTGGATGGAGCAGTCGGATGGAGCAGCATTTGTCTGCCCCAAGGTACTTCCTCAGTCACTTTGCCAGATGTCAACTTGCTGCTTCAGTGTTCTGGCTCCCCTGCCTGGACATTTCCAGTGCAAGGAGCATTAAGTATTATCTGGCAAGGAGAGAACAGGCCTTCCCAGTGCAGAAACAGCCCGTGGCAGCAGAAATGCAGCACAGAGGATACAGCCCCAGGGTCCTGCTGGAGATTCCTAACTCATACTCAGAAGATTAATTTGTTTTTCAAAGCTCACCTATAATTTGAGCATTCATGTGTTTAATAACAGACTCTTTCAAATATTTTTTTATTTCCTATTTTGCCAAACACAGATGGAGTCACAAAATCCCAGGATGGGTCAGGCTGGAAGGATCCACATTGTCCCATCTGGTGCCACCTCCCTGCTCCAGCAGGGCCATCCCAGAGCACAGGGATTGTGTCCAGAGGGCTCTGGAATATCCCCAGGGAGGAGACTCCCCCCCTCTCTGGCCAATCTGCTCAGGGCTGGGTCACTGCCCAGCCAAGAAGTTCTTCCTCCTGTGCAGGTGGCACTTGCTGGGCATCAGTTCCTGCCCGTTCCTGCTGTGCCATTGTTGGGCCCCCCTGAGCAGAGCCTGGGCCATCCTCTGCCCCTCCCTGCAGGCCCTGACAGCCCTTGGGGAGGCCCCCTCTGGGTGTCCCCTCTGGAGGCTGAGCAGCCCCAGCTCCCTCAGCCTAAAACAGGGAGAACCATCAGCAGGGTGTGACCTAGAAATGACATTATTGCTCTTCAAGTAAGAGCTTACAGGAACCTGGACCTTGTGGGTGACCAGAACAGCTCTGCTCAGATTGGTTTTTTTGACTTGTGACTTTTCTTTCAGCCCAAGCATCTCCTGGAGCCCTAAGAATCAGCAGTTGTGTTGGCTGCACCACTCCAGCCCCACCTCAGCCGGGGTGGGGTGTCCTGCCAGCCCTCCAGCTGAGCAGGAGCAGGGGACAAGGCAGAGAACCCCAAAGGGTTTAATAAGTTGAGGGGTTCATCCCTGAACTGCCACTGTGAAAGGACAGCAGTCTAGAGCAGAGAGGAGGCTGCAGGGTGGCCATTGCAATGCAGAGCTTTCAAAGGCCCCATTTAGCACGCTGGCAACTAAATGTGCTGTTGAGACTTTCCAAAACGCTCCTTTTCGGCACCACTGCTGATTGTACCAGAGAAACGCTGCTTTTAGGCAGCTTTCCAACCTGTTTGAGTAGATGTCACTCTAGAAAAGAGAGGCTGGGAAGGCTGAGGTGCAGCCAAAGCCCCAGGTGTGAGAGGAGGAGCCATCAGGGGCTGCAGAGAGGAAGGGCCCTGGCGGTGGCCAGGCTGGAAGGGCCCAAAGCCGAAGCAGACGATGGTCATCAGCAAGGTGCTGGAGTTTGGAGAGCAAAAGGATGGAGATGGGGCAGTAGCCGAGGGGGCTGTTTGTATCCAAACCACAAAACACTCCCTGGGAGCTGCAGGACCCCCCTCAGCGGGGCAGGAGGATGGTGGGAGGGGGGCCGGGCTCCCCACGGGGCTCCTCCTGCAGCTCCTTCCCTGGAAAAGTCTCCGGATTTTTCTCTCCCTAAATAATTCTGACAAAATGTCTGTCGCCATGGCAACAAGGGAAAACAAATTGATTCGAGAGGTGTCTGATATTCGTAATGCATAGAAATTATTGTTGCCATGGCGACGGGGTTTAGAAAGGGATCGGGATATTTAGGAAACAATTAGCAGTGAAGCTCCTCGGGCTGCAGGTGAGTCTCAGATGGCTCCAAGCACCAGCAGCCCTGCAGAGCCTCCTCACCTGCCCAGCCTCAGGTACTCGGGCACTGAGCTCCAGGAGCTTCCAGCTCAGTGGCCTCCTCAGAACGGGTGAGTCAGGAATTTGTCATGGACTTCAGGGGAAAACACCAAAGGAGGCGGATGGGAGCGACAGGATGGCCAGGGCGAAGTGACAGGACAGCTGGTGGCAGCTCTGCCACCCACACACCATCCCCTGGGCTGTCACCACCCACGGACACGTCCCAGCTCTCCCAGCCCGGGCTTGAGCAAACCCTGCTTTGTTCTTCAGCCTGAGCAGCAGAACAGCCCAGCTGGAGGGGGCCAAGGGGAGGATGGGAGAGGCACATCCAGCCATCCCTGCCCTGGGGACACGGGCCACAAGCACAGAAGAGCCAGAGGGGGGCACGGTGCAGCACCTCCATCCCTTGGAAGAGAAGCTGGACTCACAGAATCATGGAATGGTTTGGGCTGGAAGGGACCTTAAAGCCCATCCAGTGTCACCCCCTGCCATGGGCAGGACACCTCCCACTAGCCCAGGTTGCTCCAAGCCTGGCCTTGGACACTTCCAGCTTCTCTGGGCAGCCTGGACTCCAGTCTGAATCTTTCCCAGCAGGAGCAAAGCCCCATCCTGCACCACTCACCAGCCAAACACAAACCTTGTGTCTCCAGATACAAGACCTTCCTCTTTCCCAGGAGTTTGTCTGTCAGAAACCACCTGTCAGTGGAAGCTTTATGTGCTGTTGCAAGAGGTGTCGCTGCAGAAATCCCTGGAGATCATTTCCCAGTAGTACTGGTGTGTAAATGTGCTCTGTAGGTGGATGAAAACTGAAGACATTGAGGGCCTGGAGCCTCTTTGGAAGTTTTCCATCACCCTTCTGTCTGCACTCCCCCTGGCACCAACCACGATGGGCTCACCAGGAATCCTTCCGTCGTTGCTCAGGGCTGCCCAGGCTCCAAGCTTGGACTGACATGGAATGTGGATCCAGTTCCCTGGGTTGGACATCCTGCTCTTCCTTCAGCACTGCTGGAAGCTGCTGCCAAGGGGGATTCAGCCCAGGAGGGTCTTTGGTCAGACCTGGTACAAACCCGGCTCTCAAGGTGTGAGGGGGACCCCCAGCAAACCCCCTGGATTTGAGTCACAGATCCAGCACAGCAACACCCAGGAAACAAAATCCCTTCCCAGAGTCTCTCTGCTGTCGAGCAGTTGGTTTTGGGAAGATGCATCCACAAGGATTTGCTCTGCAGTTCTCCTTTCATTCCACCTGTGTCTTGCATTTCCTCCCTCCAAGGCAGGTCAGCTGGCAAATAACATCTTTTCCACATTATTCCTACAACAGCCTAATGAAAACTTCACCTGCTCAAAGCAGGGCCTTTTGCACAAGCCAAGCCCAGCAAAGTGAGGAGTGCTGGTCCTGCTCTCACAGGCAGCAGCCAGGAGAGCACTCAGCAGAATCCAGCACAGTAAATGCATCTAAATGCATCCCTGAGCACTGCCTGGGGAAGCACTTCAGGGCTTTAGGAATCTGCTAATTGGAGGGAATCCACACAGTGCTTAGTCAGTGCTGCTGACACCCAGTGCCAGGTCACCCAGTGCCAGGTCACCCAGTGCCAGGACATTGTCCCCAGCTGATGTCCTGGTACCGATTTTGTAAAAGTGTTCCATTTTCTGACCCTCCAGGTTTTCAGTCAACCCAATTCATTCCCTGTTTCACAGGTGTAATTACAAGGAGCAGAACTTCCTCCTGGATCCCAGGGTGGGCTCCTCCAGCCTGGAGAGCACTGCGGAAGACCCAAGGGAATGGCTGGAGCTGTACCAGGGCAGGCTCAGGTTGGATCTCAGGACAAGGTTCACCCCCCAGAGGGTGGTTGGCACTGCCCAGGCTCCCCAGGGCAGTGGGCACGGCCCCAAGGCTGCCAGAGCTCCAGGAGGGTTTGGATGATCCTCTGGGGCACAGGGGGGGATTGTTGGGGTGTCCTGGGCAGGGCCAGGAGTTGCACTGGATGATCCTTGGGGGTTCCTCCCATGACTCCCCACAGGCCCTTTCCCAGGAAGACCTGGATGTCCTGCTCCAGCACTGGGAATGTGCCAGGGTACCTTTGCTCTGCTTCAGCAGAGCCATTCTGGTCTGTATGACACGGGTGGAAACAAGGATTAACCCCAAATCTCCAACTTGAGACCAACACCTGAGTCAGAAAAAAAGACCTTTTTGCTAAATCAGCAAGAGGGACTTTGATCGTTGACTGGAATCAATGATTTTAGAGGCCTTTTCCAACCTAAAGGGTTCTTTGATAGAAACCAGAGATCACATCCCTCCTGTTTTATGGAACTGCTCTGGGAAAGACCTGGCCCAGAGGAAATTTCCGTGGGTGTACAGATCATCAGGCTTACACTCCTACAGCAGGTTAAGTCACAAATAGAGAACCTTTTTAGATTATTGTCTCAGCCTTGTCATCTAAATACAGGGCACCCAACGCCACACAGAAAAACTGAGAGTAATTTGGTAGGAGAACGTGATGTAAAATAAAATTAAATCAACATGACGAAGATGTAAGTCCCCAATAAGGCCTTTTTATGCACCAGTGAGCAAACAGCACCCTCCTTCACAAAACTGAGGGGCCTGCATTTATTATCTCCTCTATTATCTTTTGGTTAATAGTAAGAAATTTAGCAGAAAGCTCCAGGCTTAGAGAAGCACAGAAAACATCCAGGTTTGGATTCACAGGAACAACAGAGAAGCTGAAAATCCCACCTTAATTTCCAATTCCTCATATCCCCTAAAACTCCAAGTTCTGTTCCTCTTGGGTAGACCTTCCACAACCACACACGATTTTTTCCGTTTGAAAGTTGTGTTTCTTTCTCTGCAAGAAAAATAAAACATTTTACCATTCAAGGGTCACAGCAATAAATGACCCAAAGAAACCCTCTGGGAATATTTAAGTGGAGAACAGCCACTCAGTCAGGCACAAACATTTCGGTCCTACCATCAGATTATGGACATGTACACATATAATCAAACCTATCAGAGCAACCAGTTTGTACCAAGCAACCCAGTGACTCTTGCTGAATATCCATGATCAGGAAAATGCCTTTTTCCCAGGAATTTCCCAGTTGTTAGATGGGTATTTAAAGGGTGTGCTCTGCTCCCTGGCTCTCTGGGAAGTTGTGTGGTGCCTGCTGCAGTGATTGGACAAACTGGTAAACTCCTCTGACAGCAGTGGTTGTGCCCATGCATTTAGAAACCCATTTTCTCAGGTTTTTCACCCAGTTGTGTCATTTGCTTTCTGAGTGAAACCCACTGTTGCATGCAAAGCCTGTTCTGAAGCAGCTGGGGGTGAATTTGAATATCAGAGGGAGCAGATAAGGAACTCTGGCACCTACAAAAGTTGGCAAATGCAGAGTGATCACAGATCATATTATCCAGAAAGATGGATTTAAATGTTCTAATGCAGTTACAGCTTGGCATTCACTTCACAGAAATTAATAACAGTTTCTGCTCACTGACAGATGTAAGGACAGTGACTTTTTATCCAACTGGTTCAGTGAAACAGCAGATGACTTCATGTACAGAGAGGCTCACCCAAACCATCAGGGATCCAGGAATTCCATGAGCTGCTGTGTCAGAGACAAATGTGTGTCTGTGTAGAAGGAACTGAGGGATTCAGGGAATTCCACAGCCCAGAGCCTGGGCAGGTGTCTCAGGTGCTGGGGGTACACGATCCCAGTTCCCCTCCCTAAACAACCCAGAGGCAAGGAAACCCTCCAGTTCAGTGTGGCTGCATCAGCTCCAGGCTGAAAAACCAAAGGTTAAGGTTTCCTCTGTGCTTGGGGCACTGCAGCAGGAAGGGATTCCCCCTCCAAACATCCACCCTCAGGGCGCTGGGCACCCTCTCTACTGAAAAACATTGGAGGTGAGTCAGAGATGAGCAAAGAAAAAGGAAAATGCTTTAGTGGGGAGGAGCAGCCCCTGCAGCCCCCAGGACAACACCAGTGGCGTGGGGTGGGGAGTAGGGGGCAAAAACCTGGCACTGAACCCAAACCACGAGATCAGAGAGTGATGGACTCCCCTCCTCCCACAGGGAGAGCAGGAACTGTCAGCCTGGAGAGGAGAAGCTTTGGGGGGACCTACTTGCACCTTCCAGTGCTTGAGGGAGCTGACAAAAAACATGGAGAGAGACTGTTTCCAAGGGATGGAGGGACAGGACACAGGGAATGGCTTCCCACTGCCAGAGGGCAGGGTGAGAGGGGAGATTGGGAAGGAATTCCTGGTTGGGAGGGTGGGGAGGCCCTGGCCCAGGTTGCCCAGAGAAGCTGTGGCTGCCCCTGGATCCCTGGAAGTGTCCAAGGCCAGGTTGGAGCAACCTGGGCTGGTGGAAGGTGTCCTGCCCATGGCAGGGGTGGCACTGGATGGGCTTTGAGGTCCCTTCCCACCCAAACCATTCCACGATTCTGTGATACAGATGGATCCCCCAAATTCCACATTTCCCAGCTCTAAGGCAGGAAAGTGGGGCAGCTCCAACAAGGACACCAAAGTCAGCCTCTCCCCCTTCCCACAGGCCTGGGCATCAAACCCCTGCAAGGTGCATTTCCTGGGTATGGATGTGCCTTCCCGAGGCAACAAAGTCTCCCTGTGCACCCCTCAGAGGAGAGAAACGCGTCTCCTTCAGATGAGAGGGAGTCTCTTGAAAGGGAGACAGGGTTTGAAGCCCAAGTGCTTTGAGGAATTCATTAAAGGAGAGAAGGAGCAGGAAAAAACAGAAACAAACAGAAAGAGGAGCAGAAGCATCTCAAAGGGTTTCAAAGCAACTCAAGGCTTGGGAAGGGATTCAAGGTGCAGGTGAGAGCTCCCACCGAGCTGCAACAGAGGGACTGGGAAAGGGAGACCCAGAGGAGAAAAGGCAGGAGGTGGGAGCTCCCTCGGGAGTGCTGGGGGGTTAAAGGGGTCTCGTCCTTACAGAGGAGCTTTGCCCGGGGTCACCGTGCCCTGCACACCCTAAAACACACCCCAGGGCACCCCGGGGCACTGCTTGTGCCACAGCAGGCTCTGCTCTGCTGGAGGTGCTGGATCAACCACTCTGTGCTGGGAACATCCCCCAGCCCTTGGGTGATGCCCAGTTATGGTTTATCAGACAACAGAACTTCCAACCTGAATGAGTGACCCTGCAGGGGTTACAGGTCCTTTCACTGGATTTATCTGAATTTCCCAATTTTACCTTCGATTTCTTGTGGGCCACAAAAGCTTATTCTGTTGGCTCAAGTTTCGGTCACGAATTATATAATTATTCCTTAATAATATTTTCCTTTTGTCTTTCTGGTTATATTCCTCGTTACCTCCCCAGCCTGGTGGCTGAAATGCTGAACTTGTCTATCAGCTCCTGGCAATTCCATGATAGAACACCCCAAAATTCCACATAAAATGCCCTAAAGGACCAGGGCTCATTCCAGGGGCTACAAGGGACACCCAGCAGGTCCCAGACACAGGGAGGGGGGAGGCTCAGTTTTCTGAAAGATCTTGGAGGGTTTTGTTTTCACCCTTAATTAGAGCAAAACACAAAAAACGCAAATTCCTCGAAGAGTAATGTTCAGAAAAAAACGTCAGTTTGGGGCTGGGGAGAGACAAATTGGAACGTGTTGTGTTGGTGAAATGTGTCTGTTACAACAGAGCACACAGAATTCTGTTGTGAAAAGCACACCCTGAAGATGTCAAAAGAGAAAACTGATCCTGACTCAGTTTTCAGACTGGTTTTCTTTCCAAATGAAATCTGCTTGGGTCTGCAGGTTTCTGGGGTTCGTTGGGTTTGTCTTTTTTAGAAATGCAGAGTCAAATTTAGGATCATTCTGCTGCTTCTTCCAGGAGAACTGTCAGCCATCAGATTTTCCCACAAACAGCTGGAGACACAATGATTCTTCTGGGTTTTTTGGCTCACAGCTGGCTGATCATCCAGAAATTATTTCCAAAAATTCACAAAATTATGGTGACCAAACCCGAGGAGCAAAGTTTCCTTGTGATGCCACTGAAATTGAGGAAGTATTTAGTTTTAAATTTGAATACCTCTCACCAGTTTGTTCCACTGATGATCCTTTGATGTGCAGAGCAGCAGGATGAGCCCTTGGTACGAGTGCTGCTTGGGAGGAAGCTCTGAATTGCTCTTTTATATCTCAAATAATTTTCATTCTGCATTCATTTAAAACCATATGTGGTCACATATCCGTGGAGGATCCTTAATTCCATTCATCCACTTTTCAGCTCTCCCCTATTAAGCAGAAATCACTCTCTGCAGGTTGTCAGGGAGTTTACAAGTGTCAGAAAGGAATGATGGGTGTTGTTGCAGCTGTCACTGCCCTGACTGATGCACAGGAACCTGCAACATTCCACCCCAACGTGTCCAAGGCCAGCCCTGAACACACACTTTCACTGCCTCACCCTGTCACATCTCATACAAAACCACTTGTAAAACACTTGTTGTGCAGCAAACTGCAATCCTCATGTGCTTTGCACAGCTCTGCTCCCTCCACCCTTCCTCACAGCTGCAGGAACCTGTCAGACATTCGTTTCATTTAAAAAAAAAAAAAAGAACCACAAGGTTTTATTACTCCTTTTTTATTTTCTCCTGTAAATAATAACGACTTGCCAGGAGCACAATGATTTAACATTAGAAACAGCTATGAAATGGAGCTGAAAAACAGTTCGAGTAGAACCTTTAATTCAACGTTTTCCTTCTCTACCTACTTTGTACAAATTGTGGGGGTTTAGGTTTGTCTGTTTTTTAAAAGAGAAGAGTGTGCAGATACATAAAGGCTTTGGCAGCTTCTCAAGGTGCATTGTCTGCACCACAACTTCCTTAGGGCCACCAGGAAACATTCAGGGAATCATGGAAGGGTTTGGGATGGAAGGACCTCAAAGCCCATCCAGTGCCACCCCCTGCCATGGGCAGGGACACCTTCCACCAGCCCAGGCTGCTCCAACCTGACCTTGGACACTTCCAGGGATCCAGGGGCAGCCACAGCTTCTCTGGGCAACCTGTGCCAGGGCCTCCCCACCCTCCCAGTAAACCAGAATTTCTCTCAGAGAATCTTCTACACTGCAAAACTGGTTCATGGGAAAAGTGAATTCCCACCCATCCCAAAAGCACAGGCAAGAAAACCCTTTGATTAAAAAAAAAAACCCTCAACGTTTCAAGCGTTTCCACGTGCAGCAGAATTACACTTTTGAAATGTTGGTCACATCCCTGGAGGTTGTTATTGGACTGAAGTGTTCAAAGAGGTTCCAAGGACTAATAACACACCACTATTCAGGCTGCAAACTCACCCGTTTTTCTCTTGCCACTGTGGTGGCCTCTGGGCAAACGGTGAAAAGGGAGAAGAAACTCCCTCTTTCTGCCACAAAATGCCCACTGGACCATCCCAGGAGGATTTGGATGCCAGACCTGCTCTTACCTCGCCAGAGTTTGTCCATTTTAAGTTAAAGGAGACAATTCCTGGTTCAGCCATGTGGTATTTGTGAGTGTTTTGGACCGAGCACAGGCTGTGGCATCGGGGAGCCAACGGGGTGTTTTATGTGAGGAACGAGCAGGCTGTGAGAGCACCCGCTGCACAAAGGAGATGTGCTCCTGGCTCATCTATTTTTATATATTTTTTTTCAATTTTCAGTTCAGAAAAGGCTTTGAAAAAAAGATTCCTAGTGAAGGAAAACACCCACGGGCATGCAAATGGGAGCTGAGCTACAGCTGCCACTGGAGCTCCTGCACAGCCAGCCCAGCTCTCATTTATTACAGAGCTGGGGGATAAAGCTTCTGACAGAGAAGGCACTGCAGATACAGATTTAAAATTCACTTGCTAAATACATGCTTAGCTGTAGTGAAAATGTGATTTAGTCCTGCTAGGGCAGTTATGGTCCTGAACTAGCACTGACTCCTGATTAGAAAAGCACTGCAGGACCTTATTATGGTGAGTTGGTTTTCCCGACCTGAAGAGTTTGGGATTGTTCTGTTTGGTGAGAAATTGGGGGCATGAAACGTATCTCTGAAAACTTCTGAAACAAACCAGATTCCAACTGTTTGCCTTCAATTCCACAGAGGAAAACAGGAAAAAAAATAAAAAGAAAGAAAAAGAGAAATGAAGGAAAAAAAGGCGGGGAGGGAAGCTAAAAAAAAAAAAAAAAAAAGAGAGAAAAAAAGAGGGGGAAAAAGAGGAAAAAAAGATAAAAAAAAAGAAGGGAAAAAGGACATGAAGGCAGTCCAGAGCTGTGAGCCTGGACAGCACACTGGCACACTCCAGAGGCTTTCGGGAAGAAGGGCTGGCTGTGACTGGAATGGGAAGCAGAGACCAGCCTGCAGCCTCCTCCCTGCCCTCCCCACGTCCAGAGAGCTCCCGAAAATCAGCATTTCCAAACCACCCCCTTTGCAAATCAGGCTTTTTCTCTCGGATTTAGCACTGTGAATATTTACTTTGCGAGTCCCAGTCCCCTGGCTGCTCTGGCAGGTTTTCCTCTCCCTTGGGAATTTCCCCTGTGATTGAGGCAGCCAAATCCAATCCTGTGCAGAACAGAGGGAGCAGGAGACTGGGAGAGGCACAGCCAGGCAATTTGGAATACCTTTTGCTTATGTAAGAGACTGACAGCCCAAACTGGGCCAGGGCTGCATTCACAAGCTCAGGGGTGTTCCCAGGAGGAAGATTCCCCAGAGAGGAGCAGGATCCACCTCACTGCATCACCCATGTGGTGCTGCTGAAGGCACCACCCTGTGCTGCCCCACGCTGTTCACAGCACCAGAACACGTGGAGAGCAAGAGCAGCCCCAAACCAGGCACAGAATGAGCAAATATTAAACCTGGTGTAAAATAGTTTCCATTAAATAAAACCCCAGTGTCCAACATACAGACCCAGCCCTGCAGGTCAGACAGGACAGGTCACACACTCCCAGAGTGAGTTGGGTGGGAAGGGGCCTCAAAGCCCACCCAGTGCCACCCCTGCCATGGGCAGGGACACCTTCCACCAGCCCAGGTTGCTCCAACCTGGCCTTGGACACTTCCAGGGATCCAGGGGCAGCCACAGCTTCTCTGGGCAACCTGAGATCCCCAGAACAGTTTGGAAATCAGCTGAAAGCACCAACAAACTTTCACATACCAATCAAATTACTGGAAAGATGTCTTTCACTGGAGACACCAAGGGCAGCCAATGGGAAATGCTACACCTTTGGGAAGCAGCAGAAACGGGTCCAAAGGGACTCACTGCCATCGAAAACACGTGGGGAATTATCTCTCCTAACGTAGGAGCACTTGCATATCTGTCCACAATTGTGGAGCCTGAAATATAGCAGCAATCTACAGCCATAAGGTGAGATTTCCATCTTTATATGACATGAAAAATGTGCCAGACACAGGTTTGCCCATAAACAAAATTGCTTTTTTTTCAGGTCTCCCTTTAATGTGAAATATCAATCTTTTGGTGGCTTTTATTACCCAGAATTTAGCTTTTGTTTTTGACAGATGGCTCACATTCAGTCCCGAGTACAACTGTATATCATCCCCATTATATACACACCTGAATTTCAGAACATATATTTTAAAAAGGCAGTAATAAATGGCAAAAAAATACCTGGTGAAGTGAGGGTAGAGAAAGCCCACTGGACTGTGGATTTAAAAGTGAAAAGGTTTGTGAGCTCAAAGCCTCTCACAGTGCTTTGTACCTGTGTTACAGTGTCTGCTCTTCTGGCAACCAGACACTTCTCCATCACAGCACAACAAAATTGAAGAGAAACATAATTTAAGACCAGGTTGCAGGGGCTGAGTGGGAGGAAACCACATAAATTTAAATGGCTGTGGATTTTCTTTGAGTTTTATCAATTTTTTCTGAAGTTCTCCAAAAAACTATTCTAAAACTGAGCCCAACCTTCCTTATCCTTCCTGTCTTGGTTCCCACCCTCCCCATAATTTTACCCTAAAAGCATTTGAAACTATTTACTCAAAACCAGCTTTATTTAATCTTTTGAAACCAGAAATCAGTAATTAATGAAAAGATCTGTTAATGAGATTTTCCATCCCATTTAACTCATCTGCCTCTTGCAGTCACCGTTCCCTCCTCACCCCACCCACTGCAGAACTCAGATGTTCCTCCCAGCACCTGCAGGGGATGTGTTTCCCACTCTTTAGGTGGGATATTGGGAAGGAATTCCTGGCTGGGAGGGTGAGGAGGGGCTGGAATAGAATTCCCAGAGAAGCTGTGGCTGCCCCTGGATCCCTGGAAGTGTCCAAGGCCAGGTTGGAGCAACCAGGGCTCGTGGGAGGTGTCAGGGGTTGGAATGGGATGGGCTTTGAGGTCTCTTCCAACCCAAACCATTCCATGGTGATTCTGTGATTTGGGAAAAGCTGCTCAAGGAGCTGAGTGGACTCCAGAGTGTCCATGTCCCGGGGCAGGAGGCAGCAGGGAGAGGAGGAGAATGCCTCAGAACTGTGCAGCAGGGCCGACATAAATCACTGTCTGCAGGTTTATTGCTCCCAAAACAGGCAAAATAAGGAACGTAAATTCGCCAGGCTCAGTCAATAAAATTATTGATTGAAGAGGACAGACAGAAATCAGGGATGCAGCTGCCAGAGCTGCTCCTGTCGTGTTTGCTCAGCACTGCACAGCAGAGCCCTGCTCGTGCTCTGCAACACTCCAGAAATCCCTGTTCCAGCCCCATCCCCTGCTGCTGCCATGACACATAATCAACTTTTATTATCAAGGCAGAGAAACCTCTATAATCAGTCCCAGAATTTACAATTTCCCAGGTTCTTGCACAAGAATAGTAAGTACAGCAAAGGCTCTATTTGAAATAACAAAACCAATTGCTTAAAAAAAAAAAAAAGTGGCATTTAAAACCTTTACATTCCTCATACAACCCGAGGCAGTCACGGTGGAGAATGAGTATTTAGAACATAAATGGCTCTGATGAACCCATCAGGAATGATTCATTCCCCTTCCTATTCAGAACAGAGGTTCAGTTCTGTGCATTCCAATCAAATAACCCCCGTTCCATACGTTGCTGTTTGGCTCTTTGCCCCAGCAGAGTCCCCTCCACATCTCCAACTTGCCTGCTTGTGTTAATGAGCAGGGCACAGTTCTGATGTCATGGGCACCCAGCATGGGCTCCCGAATCCCAGGGAGCCCTTCCCACAACCAACAGCAGCTGCTGCCCCTCGGAGCACATGGAAAACCTGCAGAGGTTCCCTGGGGATGCCAACAGGCAGGGAGGCACTGGCACATCTGAGACCCTCCAGAAAGGGTGTATGAGGCAGGACACCACATCCAGAGCTCCAGGAGGGTTTGGACAACGCCCTGAGGGACAGGGGGGATTGTTGGGGTGTCCTGGGCAGGGCCAGGGGTTGGACTGGATGGTTCTTGGGGGTTCCTTCCAGCTCAGGTATTCTATGATCCCTGCCTGCCAAAGTTACCAGGCCATGATGAGACAGGAGTCTCCATAATTCACAGTTTACAAAGAAAATGGAGGAGTTCAGGTGAAAATAATAAAAAAATTATGCTGGATTCATGAGCAGGAGTTGAGAAATTCACCCTCCAGACAAGTTACCCAGGTAGTGATGGGAAAAGGGGGAATGGCCTGAAGCTGAGGGAGGGCAAGGTTAGGTGGGATATTGGGAAGGAATTCCTGGCTGGGAGGGTGGGGAGGCCCTGGCCCAGGTTGCCCAGAGAAGCTGTGGCTGCCCCTGGATCCCTGGAAGTGTCCAAGGCCAGGTTGGAGCACCTGAGCCAGTGGATGGTGTCCTTGCCCATGGCAGGGGGTGGCACTGGATGATCCTTAAAGGCCCCTTCCCTCCCAAGCCATTCCACAGTTCTATGATTCCCAAAGTGCATCACCAGCTGCTTTCCAGGGATTAACCCCAGGATTTCTCCCAGGTTTAAGGAAATATCTGTGCTGCATGTGCTGAACTCTGAGGTCCTTAATTTTGGGCTAAGTGTTGAGGGCATGGAAGAGCAAGTGCCAGCAGAGGCTCAGGATACTGAGCAGGATTACTTTTGTTATAATGTTCGTGTTTTAATGAAACCCTGTGTGTGCCAGGGCAAAGGCAGAGCAACCACAGGATGGGCCTCCAGAGACAGAATGAAGAATGGGAGAACTGTCTGCACTACCTTTCTGACACTGCTGAACAAACCAAACAGGTTAGAGAATCATGTAAGTTGTATTTAGGAGAATAAATATCCCTGCATGCACACTGAACCCATGCTGCAAAAGCTGCTGCAGTACTGAGTGGGTTCATAAGGACTTTATTCTTACAACAAGAAGAATTTCTTCCCAACATCTCACCCAAAGAGCAGCATTTCCTCCCCCCCAGGCTGACTGGGACTCGCTCCATCTCTCCCACCTGCAGCCTCCATTCCCAACCCAACTTCCCAGGGCAAACCCAGGGCCAGAGGCTGCACAGAACCCTGGGGTTCATTGCAGGCCAAGAAGGAAAATCTGAACCTACACAACGATGGAGCTGAAAAGCACAAAGGGAAAGCCAAAAACACCCCCAGGCTTTCCATTTATTGACCTGTGATTTAGTGATATCTGGGCTGAAATGAGCACACACCGACTAAGATATAAGTCCCTTCATATGGAGATTGACTTATTTCCACAATAAATTTGAGCAAAACACTTCCCCTGGATCCCTCCAGCCCTGGTTTCTCAGCTGCCAGGAGAGGTAATTGAATTTCAGCTCTGCACAGTGGACAGGCAGCAAAGGCTTTAGCAGGGAGAGGAAATCATTTCTGGATAAAATTTTAAATGCTGTGGTGTGATCTTGGGTTTAATGAGGGGAGAGGCCAACATACATTACACAGAATAAAAAAAGTTCCACATTGTTGCTGTCTTCAAGGGCACAATATGGAATTGAAAAATCCATGTTCAGAAATTATTCGATTGGGGTTAATTAAACAGCCTGGTGCCCTAAATCCCTCTGCAGCAGCCAGCCCTGAGCACTCACCCAGACTTCCACTTCCAGGTGGGAAACAACACTTTTCCACTTATAATTTCACTCCAAGCTTTCCCTTTAGTGTAGCAGCCCCTTCCTCTCAGTTGTATGTAAATGCATTACCCACCTTTCCATCATCTTCCCTTGACAGAGGAGGTGCATCTGCTTCCTTCAGAAACATTCCAGCTCCAGCTTTCTGTTGCACTGCCCCAGCCTCTCATCCCAGCAGCTCTCCAGCCTACAAACAAAACCAAACAGGGGTTAAGAGGGGCCTCCAAAGCAGGGGGGTTCTATGAGGGCTTTACCTGAGGGTTTGAGGATAGATTGGGATAAATCAGATTATCTGTTGTCCCAGCCCAGTGAAAGCAAACATCAGGGGCTTTCTCCTCTCAGGGAGGAATCAAGAGCTGAGGTGTCACCCTCAGGCATCACCTACTCTTGTAAAAACAAGTCAAATTTAATGTCAAATGGAAAGTTTAATCAAAACAAACAAACAAACAAAGCAGTGCTGAGCTGTGTGCAGTGACACAGGGTAAGCAAAGAGAACGGGGGACCAAAAACCTCTGCAGAGAGCTGAGGTGACAAAAATTTTAGTTTAATTGGTAGAGGAAAACAGCACCAGGCTGCACTGCTCTGTCCCAGCTCCCCTGGTTATTAGCAGGTAGTACCAGCACAAAGACAGCTGGAGAGGATTTGTTTTGGCACCACAGTTGTTTGTCCTGTTCCAGTGTAAAACCTCAAAACTTCACCTGACATCAGCTGGGTGTCCATCAGAGGGAGCAGGAGGTGCTGCAGACACCCCCATCCCAGTGTCACTGCCCTCAGCCCTGCAGGGGAATCTGCCTCCGTCCTCACACTCCTCTCTGGTTATTTGCCCAACTCCAAGAGTTTTTTGCTCTATTGTTTCCTTATTTGCAACCTTTGTCTCCGAGGCAGTGAAACACAAACCCCCCCAAACCCGGGGCACCAGAGGCAGAAAAGTGTCTCACTGCTTGTGGGGCAAACCTGGCACATCTCTGGGAATGGTCAGCGTGGGGGCAACCTTGGAATCGTCCTCCTGCTCCAGGAGGGAGCCAAATATCAGCTGGAGACAAAGATACAGCTATTTTAGGGGGAAATGCAGCCCCTGACCTCTCAGCCCTCACTTTGCCACAGTGTCTGGGTTCAGCTTTGGGAGGAAGGAGCTGAACTCCAGCACTGGGGTCAGGCTGCCAGCCCACCTCAAGGGAGCTGCTTCCTTCTTCAAAAGGCAGAGAAATTCCTTTCTGAAACTTTCTCCATCTCCAAAGAAAGGGAACACAGGGTTTTAGGCCGAAAGCTTAATTTATTTCCAGGGCTGGGGCAGCCGCAGCCTCTCTGGGCACCCTGTGCCAGGGCATGCCCACCCTCCAGCCAAGAATTCCCTCTGTAGAATTCCACAGAAAGAGTTTCTTCTTCTCAAAGACATGCAAATACACTTACACAGCCCATTGCCCTTTCCCCTTCACACCACACTTCACAGCTCCAAGTTGATGGCTGATTTTCTCAATAATACGACTTAATACTCCAGCTCAATAGTCTGAGGTTTTTTAAGTCATGTAATCCTCTCAGCTTAGCTATTTAATTAAAAAAAAGAAGAAAGCAAATAGCTGAGCGCCAATAGGCAGCAGCTCCAGTGGCTCTGTGCAGAAATGGTGTTACCTTTGGAAAAGGCAGGGAATTCTCTGTACCACTCAGGCTCTGATTTGAAATATTTCACCTCCTGCTAGGCCCATCCTCTAATGGAAAAGGACTTGAGGTAAAATTCAGAACAGCTGAAAAATTAATGCACCTGAAACACGTCAAACAGCAGCTGCAAAAGGCAGATGGGGTCTCTGAGTGGGGAAAACCAGAGATTTATGAAAAACTGCAGATTTATGGCCTCGTGCATCACCACTGGGGGGGAGCTGAGCCCCTCAGCACCACCACGGTAAAGTTGCTCAAGTATAATTATTTGAGGTGCCACTGCCCTTCTAAACTGCACATTGCCTTCCCCTATTTGTCACTAAAAAGCCAAGAGCATTTTCCTGAGGAATACATCAAGGACAAGTTAATGTGAGGCAAAAGTGATGTATGATCACTCGGGGATGGAGACCTGCTGCTGGGGATGGGGCTCCTCAGGCATGGGGGGTCCTTCCTGCCTTCCAAAACCCTGCATATTGTGTGCTGAAAATAAAAAGTGATAAACAGCTCCTAATGTGTGTGTCTGCTTTGCTTGACCACCCCTGTAACTCCAACCAGCTCCCAGATCTTGGAGCAGGACTCCTGTAGGTGCTCCTGCCCCACAGGGAGTGGCCAGGGCAGCTGGTGCTGTTTAGTGCTGTGAGGGCACAGCCGGGATGCCCTTGGGGCAGGACCTTCATTCCATCTCCTGCCCGCTGTGTCCCAGCCTCACAGACCCCTGGGCAGCGTTCTGGGGGAAGGAGGAAGGTGAGGAGGACAAGGAAAGGCACACGGTCCCCTTCCTCCTGCCCACAGCCACCAGAAACACAACAGGGAGGGTGCCAGGTCACCCACAGGGAACAAGAAATATGGATTTATGCCCTCATTCAACACCCCCACACAACACCAGCCAGGATTTTCAGTGTGAAGGGCCTTTCTCCAGCCCACCCAAAAAGGTGATCAGCCCAAGGTCAGACTCGAGGACCTTGCAGTCCTTTTCCAACCAAAATGATTCTGTGAGGACCTTGTGCCTCTTTCCTCTTCCACGGCAAATTATTCCAATCCTTGCTTTCAAATGCTGCAAACCAAAAAGTGTTGGAGTCCAGGAGAGGGTTCAGAGACAACACATCAAGCTCAATTTAGAGATTTAATTATAAACACTTTGTGCTCTGCTCTTTAGACGCTCTCTAAGTCTGTTTTTAAGGCTCCAACACCAGCAGCACGTTCCTGTGCCATCTGCTGCAGGTCACTCCCAGCCTGGCTGTGCAAAATAAAACCCTACTTCCCTGCAACATCTCCTTTCTAATGAGAAGGAACACTCCAAGGGTCTCCTGGGAAATCCATCCTCTGGCACCTTCTCACACGTGCACTTGCATCCAGGACCCGAGTGACAAAAGACTTGTCATTAAAGAAAGTGAGACTTAAAGCCAAATACTGTCAATGCAGTGAAATTGGGAATGTTCCTGTTGGATGAATATATCATTAAGGTTGTAAAGTGCATTTGGGGCTGTCTGGGTGCATCCTTACTGAATCCAGAGGTGGGAAGCTGAGCTGGACCATCACACACATCCCAGAGCCCTGGGGATCTCCGTGTTTGTGACCACCACGGCAGGAGTGCTCTGTTATTTATGAAAGGGGAAGTGCTCAGATGTATTTTGAAGCCCACACAGCCTGGCCACTCCCTCTGATCCTCCTGGCATGGATTCTCTGCAGACAAGAAAAAAATCCATGAATGCAGATGCTGAAATTCCTTAAACTGTGATCCCATTGCATCATCAGCTCGGTGGGTTTGAGTCTCTGCATCCATTTAAAGGCTAAACCCATTCCCAAGATTAAAGAGGAAAATAAAAGTAACTCAATACCTCCCAGCCAGGAGAAAAATATATTATTCCCTTCATTAATCACAATCTGGGTCAGTTACCACACACACACATACTATGAAGGAAGAAAAATTAAAATTTTCTCTTGGTAAAAGCCACTATTTCAGGGACTTGGTTCCATGCTGGAAAGCTGAGCTGCAAAACATTCAGTACCAGCAGCCAACTTTGGCACATTGCTGATAATTAAACCTCTTGCTGTCCTTTAGACATGGATGTAACAACAGCAAAAGCCTTTTCCCTGAAGATACCCAGGTTGGTGCTGCTCTCCCAGAGGTGTAACAGGGGTGAAGCCCCACAGAGTCACCACTGATGGAACAGGTTTGACTGGAGCAGGAGGTGGGAAGGGAATCATGGAATCCTGGAATGGTTTGGGTTGGACCTCAAAGCCCATCCAGTGCCACCCCCTGCCTTGGGCAGGGACACCTTCCACCAGCCCAGGTTGCTCCAACCTGGCCTTGGACACTTCCAGGGATCCAGGGGCAGCCACAGCTTCTCTGGGAAATCCGTTCTAGCCCCTCCCCACCTTCCCAGCCAGAAATTCCTTCCCAATACCCCATCTAACCCTACTCTGTTTCAGTTTAAAGCCATTCCCTGTGTCCTGTCCCTCCATCCCTTGTCCCCAGTCCCTCTCCAGCTCTCCTGGAGCCCCTTCAGGCCCTGCAAGGGGCTCTCAGCTCTCCCTGAAGCCTTTTCTCCTCCAGGTGAACCCCCCCAGCTTTATTTTCCAGGGAATCAGCTGCTGAGGGGCCTCTCAGCCTCTCACAGTCCCAACCCCCTGGGTCTGGCCCAGCAGAGCTCCAGGATCCCTGTCACCCACAGCACCAGATGGATCCACACTGAGCCTTCTGGGGCTTGTTTTTCCCAATATGTTCCCTGAAGTTCAGGCCTATGGAATTGTCTAGGGCTGCAGGGAGCAGGAGGAGTGAGCACCAGAAGGAAGGGGAGCAAAGCAGATGCATTTCTTTCCCTGCTCATGGAAAACATGTTTTCCCACAAAGGGAAAAAATGCCCACGTGGTGCCTCTGGGCACCCCCTGCCCGGGCCAAGGCAGTTCAACATCCAGGAGATGGAACAGGTGAACCAAACCCCACCCTGCTGCCACCCAAGAATCCTCCTCCCTGATTTCCTTTAGTGGATCTGAAACCTTGCACTACAAATCTCAATCACATCCACATTTTTCAATATTCAAGTGTGTTCCCAGAAAATTCCCAGCCGGTCCTTCCACGGGAGCACCGAGAAGCTTTTTAAGTTTTAACATTTCTCTTCCATTTTCACTCTCAAAAGGTGCTTTGTGTCTTTTATTCTTTCAGATTTAGGCTCCAGGCACTTGGGCAAGCCTTTTTCCACCCTCACTGACGCAGCCTCAAAAAAAAAAACAGCCATAATTTAAAAGTTTCTGGTTTTCCCTCAACCCTTGTTTTCCTCAGCTGTCTCCCGGGCTGGCTGTACTTTTTAATGCAAATTTCCTGCGATTATGCAAAAAAAAGATCTAATTAGATTGATTGATAGTGTCATATCAGCAGAGCCCAGACCTGCTCTGCAGTGCCCACGGGCACGAGTGCCAGGCAGGCTCAGTGTGCCAGCCCCCCCCGGGACCCTGCCCTGCCTGGGTGGTTGTTTCCTGAGCAGGGCTGGCTCCTCACACCTCCCTGCCTGAGGATCACATTCCTCACAGCCCTGGTGGCTCTGGGAATCTCCAGGTTTTCCAGCGGCTTTGTGCTGGTTTAAAGGGAAACCGGCAGGGGAAAAGAACTCAACTCAAAAGAAAGATTATAAGTCAGAATAACAGTTTAATAAAATAATACAATAAGTATGATTTTACAGACAAAGAGTTGGGTTTAACCCACAAAACCCAAATGTATAACCCAGCACCCTGGTGCATGAACAGAGTAGTGTTCTTTGGGCCCCCTGAGTCCAAAGGAAAAGGAGAGGGAAAAAAACCTGTTGGTGAGAGTGGTGGTGCAGTCTGGTCGACAGTGGTGGTCTCAGTGTGGTTGAGAGTGGTGATCTGCAGTCTTCCTCTGGATCCCACGAGTGGTTAAAAAAGCCCCAAGACTCCAAGATTATCTATCCTCCAGTTCAGGCAGGAATGCCCAGTGCCTCCCTCAGGGTGGGAGTTCCACACTGGGGGTGAGGACAGGAGCACCCTCCTATCTCACAGTTCCACAATGGATATGAGGACAGGAGCACCCTCCTATCTCCCAGTTCCACACTGGGGGTGAGGACAGGAGCACCCTCCTATCTCTCAGGCCTCTGAACACCCAGTTTACAGCCTGAGGAATCAGGGCTGCTATGGGCAGAGGGTGTAAATGGTCTATTGAGAACAGTTTCTGGGCAATGGCATGGAAGGCTCTAGAATACCCAGTTCTGGGTTACACCCACACAGTGATGAACTGGTCCCAGCTGTTCTAACCAGAACAGGCTTTGGTGCTGCCGAGGGGAGGAGGAGGGTGTTGGGCTGCTCTGTGTGCACAGGGACAACTGCACTGCCACAGCACCCGGGGCCAGAGAGGAGCATGGCCCAAATTCTACTTGGAAATAGGAATCCTGGGGGTCACACACTGAGGTCAGTCTGGATTCCCAGAGGAACAGGAGCTGGCTGTTCCCCAGGTCACAGCTGGGCAGCTCGTGGCTCCAAAATGGTGTTTTCCCAGGTGGAAGGAGCTGGAAGCACTAGCCAAACACAGGCTCAGGGATGGCTGGTGGATCCCACATGGGAAGAGCCAGCAAGACAGAAGAGGAGCTTCTCTTATCAGGGAACCATGGAATGGTTTGGGTTGGAAGGGACCTTAAAGCTCATCCAGTCCTACCCCCTGCCATGGGCAGGGACAACTTCCTGACACAGCCAGGAATTTTTCAGTCTGCCTTGTATTTTGAGAGGAAGAAGAAGGTGGGAGAAGAAAGGGAGAGAGAAAGAGAGAGAAAGAAAAGGAAGACAGAAGGTAGATAGTCTCCCCTCAGGAGCCAGCAGAGTCTTATCCACAACATCAGATTCGTTCCCCTGCATGGAACAGGCCAATAATGACACACTAATTACTTATCTCAGAGCTGCACAATCCTGGGTGCTCAGGGGGACCCCACAAAACAAACCCCCAGCTATCAAAACCTTTTCCTATTTATACATTTTAGCAAACAAAGGAGTTGGTGTTCACTGGCTCCAGGTGACACAGGTCTGTATTTTAATGTGTCACAGTTAAACACTTGTGTCTGTCACAGTTAAACACTTGTGTCTGACAGTACAAAGATTAAAGAGGGCAAAAGAAGTTGTTTCCTCTCAGCTTTACTCCGGGACTGAGAGCTGGGGGGGCCCAGGGATGGGATGTCCTGGGTTCTCAGGAGGGATGAGAGGAGGGGACAGGCCAGGACTGAGAAAGGACCACGGGAGGTTAAGAGAGAAACTCCTGATTTTCAGAGAGAATAACAAACACAGGAGGCCTACAGGAATAAGAAGAATTAAATATTATCCAGCTTGGAAAACTGCTTGTCACCTCCCTGAGGAAATAAGGAGAATAAAGATAAATATGCTGCATAAGGAAAACTTGTGTCGTTTAGGAGAGCTGGCATTTTCCCAGCACAAAGCAGGAGGAAAAACTCAGGGGACAAGAAACTGTCTAGTTATAGTGTCTCTAGCTCAGAGCTACATTTCTTAGTACCTCCTATTATTGTTCCTTAAGATCCTCATCTTTTACTCCATTGCTGCAATCCCAGTGCTGAAGATCACCCAGCTCTTCCTCTGTAAGGATGTTTCCAGCTCACTATTCCCACCTTATTTCTGACTGCTGTACCAGCATTGCTATGACACTATTAAATAAAATTGGTTCCTACTCTTGTTTTTCAGGAAACCCACAGGTAAGTCCCTCCAGCCTGTGACTTCCACCAGCAGGATTCTTTCCCCTCTCCTCCAGGCAATTATTCATCTCCTTGGTCAGATTATGGCTCCCATTATTATCCATCCTGTCCTATTTAAGCAGTAATATCCCATCTGGTGCAGTGGTAACCGTTTCATTCCCTTGGTTCCTGTGTTTAACACAAACCATCCACTCAGAAAACAGAGATATTCCATGTACTTGGCTTTGGCCAGTGTGTGCAAATGACCTTTCAGTTCTGTCCATCATCTCCAGTTCTTCCTTTATTCCTTTCTGCCCTTATGAACCCTGAACATTCAGTGTTTAATGTCCTGTAGGAAGCCCAGCCTGCCCTGGGGCTGCCAGAATTTCTCTCCACATTTCCTGCTGGGTTTGATGGTCAGAAACTTCATTTATTCATTGAAGTCTTACCCTTAATCCCTTTCTGGGTGGATTTGCATTTGTTACCTGGAGCCCCAACTCTGCAGAGTTCTGGCCCTGTGGATTCACACAGGCTGGGGGTTTATCCATATTCAGCTCCCTGAGCAATTCCAGCTTTGCTGAGAAACCCTCTGAGCTCCTCAGTTTGTGCCTTTGAAATTCCAGCCCTGGCTGAGGACGTGGCTCTTCTTTGGCAGCCTCTCTCCAACCTGCCTTTGCAAATCCCCCAGACTCTGCCATTTGAACTGGAGTGAACTGTAAGTGTTCAGTCCAGGGCATTTTCTCAGAAAAAAAATAAGACAATTCTCTACAATTTTCCTCTCCCTGCTTACCCAAACACTCAAAATATCATTACCTCCTATTGATCAACTGGCTGCCAAGTAAATAAATCATTTGACTGCTCTGCTCTCAAGTGCTATTGACTTGCCATTATTGCTGCAACTTTTTCTGTCTTATTTATCCATGGGAAGAAAAGTCTCTCCTCCTGATTTGATCCTCATTTACCCCTGTGAGGACAATAAATGGGTGTATTTCCATTCAGCTCAATTCCCTCCCCAAGGGCCAAGATTCCTCTGATATTTCACAAAATCATTTTATCCACTTTAACAGCTTTTTTTTTTTTTTAAACCTCATCATTCAACTACTCACCCTCTTTTCTTTAGCCATTGCTGTTTGTTATTATGGTTTGATTATCCTGTCTCTGGACCATGAAATCAGAGTGATACAACACCAAACAGAAATATCACAAGGGGGAATGTTAAAATATAAAATGCTTAATGCTCCTTAAATATTTTAAAGAGACTATTCTGACTGGAGGGAGCAGAGGCCGCTGGCAATGCTCCTTTGAATTAATGCTGCTTAAATATGCCAAATTTTGCTTTGATCTCATTAGTTCCAATCACAAACGAAGCACAGCTTTCACTCTGGGTGGTTTTTTTCCCCCTGCAAAAGATCAAAATATATCTTGTGTCCAGCAATTAAACAGTTTGTTTCTGAACTCCACCAAGTTGAATATTCCACTTGAAACGCAAGGGTAGGAAGAGTGTTAATAAGAAGTATGTTAACCATGGTTTGTGCTGAGCTTAAACACTTTGCAGTGATGCTTTAATGGGATTTTGACTTATTCAGTGGTTTGGGAGAAGTTGGGAAGGCAGGGCAGTGCTGCCACAAGGAGGGATGAGGGTCCAGAGCTTCATCCAAACAGTCTGCAGGATGCAGTTCTAAAACCTAAAATACAAACCAGAGCCTTGCAGAGCAGCTCTCCCCGGGTGGTGTTCACCTGTGCTTTAATCACATCCCCAGTGCTTTGTGCAGCTCCAGGTGCTGCACTGTGGAAATGCCCTCGTTACAAATCCCACATGGAAAAGCCTTTCCCTGGGCAGGTTTCCCTGGAAAAGCCTTTCCCTGGGCAGGTTTCCCCAGGAGGCAGCCGAGCCCAGCTCAGCCTCTGCCCTCAGAGCTGCTGCTTTCCTTGGACTTGCCCTTTAGAAAAAAAAACCAAGTGCAGCCCTTTGTGGGCTGGGAGAACATGAAATCAAAGAATATTAGTTTACCTCACAGACCCAAAGCCAGGTGGGAATGGTGGGTGATTTATCCCTGCTCTATTCAGAGGCTGTAATTTGTCTCTTTTCTGGAGCCCTTTGATAAGCTGAGCTCAAACAGCCTCTCTGGAGGTGTTCCCACACCACAGAGAAGGAGCAGGGACCCATTTTAGCAGGGTTTGTCCCAATAAATAACAGGTTGTCAGCAAGAAAACCCCGTGTTCACCTGGAGATCCTTTATGTGCCAGGGTGAGGAATGTGCTCTGGGTTTGCTTGGCTTGTCCTCCAAACAGCTTTTCTCCGAGGCAACAGCACAGCAGCAGCACCTGGGAGGAGCTCAGGGGCCTTTTGGAGGACTTTGAATTGTTATGCAGGAAAACCAACGATGGGGTCCTGCTCCTGCTGCTCTTCTGGAGTGCCAGGCAGGAGATCCCCTGGGATACCACACCTGCAGTCACAGAATTATGGAATCCCTAAGGCTGGAAAAGCCCTCCCAGCCCATGGATCCCCCTGTGCCCGATGCCCACCTTGTCCCCAGCCCAGAGCACTGAGTGCCACGGCCAGGCCTTCCTGGGACACCTCCAGGGCTGGGCACTCCAAACCTCCCTGGGCAGCCCCTGACAAGGCCTCACCACCCTTTCCAGGGACAAATTCCTCCTCCTGTCCCACCTGAGCCTCCCCTGGCCCAGCTGGAGGCCGTTCCCTCTCCTCCTGTCCCTTGTTCCCTGGGAGCAGAGCCCGACTCCCCCAGCTCCCCCCTCCTGTCAGGGGGTTGCAGAGCCAGAAGGTCCCCCCTGAGCCTCCTTTGCTCCAGGCTGAGCCCCTCCAGCTCCCTCAGGAGTTCTCCAGCCCCTTCCCAGCTCCGTTCCCTTCCCTGCACACGCTCCAGCCCCTCAGTGTCTCTCTTTGAGGGGCCCAGAAATGGACACAGGATTTGAGGTGAAACAGGACCTGCCTGGTTCCCATTTCTCAGCCCTATATCCCTGGTGGAAACACATCCAGCAGATCCAGCCACCACCAGATAATCCTGCCCTGTTCCCCCACCCCACACTACACCAGACCAGCTCTGTATCCAGCACCTGGCACATCCAAATACACACATTCATTCTTTAATAAAGTTCAGCAGAAAGTGGTATTTGCTTTCTGTGTCGGTGTTTCATCTCACTGCTGACTTTTATGGCCTTCTCATAAAGCTTGAAAGCTCATCTTGTGGTGTAATCAAGCTAAAAAGCCATGTTATCACAACAGTGTGATTGTTTATGCAATATGTCAGAGGCCTTTTAAAAAAAGCCTCTGTTCAGGCTGCTCTAGAAGAGCAACAGGATGCTGGAAAGTTGATGCCTGTCATAAACTGTAATATTTTATTTAACTCCAAATAAAACTCAACTGACAGAAATACTTTATGGTTGCCTATTAATGTGAACAGGAGCCATGGATCATCCCCAACACAGGGAACAAATCATGGGGGGCAGCTGTTTAACAGGAAACATCTTTTGTGCTGTGTTTCTGTTTGCCATCCAACCCAACAGCTTCAGCCTGGGTGAAGGCTCGTGGCTCTCCTCTAGCAGGAGCGTTTCTGTCTGGGCAAGGGTGGCTTTCCTTCCCAAGGTGTCCCTAGTGCAGAGCTCCTCCAATTCCCTGGGATGGGTCCTGCCTGT
>NW_020885006.1:323107-361905 GCF_003945725.1 Corapipo altera | reverse complement strand
GGAGATCACAGACTGTCCTTTCCTCTTCGGGGTTTTTAATTAACATTTCTATTATCGAGCTTAATTAGCACATCTCTGGCTTCCATCTGCTTTCCCCCGTTCCAGCCTGGTAAAGACACTTTGCTACGACGTTATGGATCACATCATGGGGAATAACAAAGGAGCACCTCTGTGTGCAGATCCCACAGCCTGAGCTGGAAGGCCCTGGGGTTGAGGGGCAGCCGCTCCTTTTAGCCCCCGGTTTATTCCCGTGGTTATTCCTGGCAGGGTGCCCACAGAAATCCCGTGTGCTGTGAGAACTGGTCCACCCCGGGGCTGGGAGGAGAGGTGCTCAGCTGTCCCTTGAGCCTTGTCTGGACCATTCCCAGTGGATGTGCAGGGACTGCGGGATCCCTCCGTTCCTGCCGGCCACGCCCGGCGCTGCAGCTCCATGGCAGCGGTGCCGCTGCAGACGGGAGGGGACCAGCAGCTGATGTGCAGCGACCTTTTCAGCCTCTGAGGAGCGATGGGAGCTGCCAGCTGGGCCTCTTTGAGCCTGGCAGGTTCTGACAGGTGACGTGGCCTCGGCTTCCCTTCCACCTCCCGTCACTGGCAATCACTCCGTGTGTGCCCCCAGGCACATCCCCTCATCTCCATCCCGTGCCCGCTGACAGCACAGCCCCCCCACAGCTCCACTGGCAGCTCCCAGCTTGGTTCTCCACACTGGCTCTGTCCAGAGCAGCTCTGGAGGCTCCTCAGGGCTCCAGGTCCCTCTGCAGCATCAGCTCTGCTGAAACCTCTGCTGACAATTCCTGGGGAACCCATCAAGGGATGGCCTGGACATCAGGGATAGAAAAATAGGTTTGGGTTGGGAGGGACCTCAAAGCCCATCCAGTGCCACCCCTGGCAACCTGGGTCAGGGCCTCCCCACCCTCCCAGCCAGGAATTCCTTCCCAATCTCCCTTCTATCCCTGCCCTCTGGCAGTGGGAAGCCATTCCCTGTGTCCTGTCCCTCCATCCCTTGTCCCCAGTCCCTCTCCAGCTCTCCTGGAGCCCCTTTAGGCCCTGCAAGGGGCTCTCAGCTCTCCCTGGAGCCTTCTCTTCTCCAGGGGAACCCCCCCAGCTCTCCCAGCCTGGCTCCAGAGGGGCTCCAGCCTTTGGAGCATCTCTGTGGCCTCCTCTGGACTTTCTCCAGCAACTCCACACCCATCCCGTGCTGTTCCTAGGGCTGGAGCAGCTCTGCAGGGGGGTCTCACCTGAGGAGGCAGAGGATCCCCCCTCACTCTGTGGGATCAGCCCAGGGCAGGGGGGTTGGTGCCAGAGCACATGAATGGGTCATGCCCAGCTTTTCATCCACTAAAACCCCAGGCAAGGAAACTTCTAGAAGGAGACTTTAGTTCAAACTCACTCCCAGTGAGTGCAACTGGGAGACACAGCAGGATCATTACAGAACCTCTCTAAAAGCACCAAACCCCCTCAGGCTCCTGGTGCCTGAGCTCTGCTGTCACAGGTGTATAAAGGAGGTGATATTTGTTCTGGCCCAAATCCACCAGGAGCAGCCAGGCATCCCTGGGAAGGTTTGGGGGCCAAAGAAGATTGATGGCATTCCCTGGACAAATTACTGAGCTCTGTGCAAAGGCAGTTGGTTATTGTGCTCATTAGCTGGAGTGGAGCAGGAGCTGTCTGAGAGGCACATCAATTAGCAGGGACCAGAGATACTTCAAAGATCCTCTATAATTTATCAGAGCTGGATTAAACCAGGGAGGAGAAATCAGCTGAGCCAGCAAATCCTGCATTATCTCAGTGCCTCTCCAAGGTGAACAGCAAACCCTTTCCTGGGCTGCTTCAGAAGGAGTTCAGCTGAAACCCTGCTGGGTGAAACCACATTGCCACCAGGAACGGGCATGTCAGGGAAACACTGGGATTGTGCACGAAGCTGCTTTTAATTGCAGGTAATTAAGGCTTGGTGCCTGGGTGGTGGAGAGACAGGCAGATACCATGTCCACCCTTCCTCAGTGACCAGCCTTTGCCTCTCCTCTGCTCCTCCCTCTGCTGGGGGAGCTCCTCTGGCTCCTCAGCACCCTGGTCACCTCCATTTCCCACTCTGTTTGCTCAGCAGCTGAGGAGTCACTGACACGCTCAGAAAGCCACACCAGCCCTCCCCACCCCAATCTCACCCCGATTTGACATCCCAGGTGCCCCAGGGGTCTGTCAGGAACACGCACTCAGTTATGTAGTGTGGGGAGAACAATCACCACTTCAATCACAGTGCCCAGAGGAGCACAGAGAGCACAGACCTGACAACTGCCTGCCATTAATTCTCCTGGAGCTCTGGAACAAGCACCCCATCCAGACTGTATTAATTCCCAGTGATGGACAATCCATTACAGCTCTTGTTAAGATGCAGTACTTCATTACCCGCAGTGATTTCTTGCTTCTGATGTGAACTTGCCTTGTTTCAGCCTCAGTCCCCAGATCTCATTAGGGGTTTGTCTCCTGGGTGGAAACATCTGTGTTGTCAGTGATGCTGCACCTCTGCAGGGCTTGGGGCAAGGAACAGGTTATGTCTGAACTCTGTCCTGAACTAACCATCCTTTCATAAAATCCTGGAACCACAGAATCATGGAATAATTGGAAGGGACCTTAAAGCCCATCCAATGCCACCCCTGCCATGGGCAGGGACACCTTCCACTGGCCCAGGTTGCTCCAACCTGGCCTTGGACACTTCCAGGGATCCAGGGGCAGCCACAGCTTCTCTGGGCAACCTGGGCCAGGGCCTCCCCACCCTCCCAGCCAGCAATTCCTTCCCAATATCCCTTTTAAATAGCTCCTCCTTCCTTTCCTAAAAGCCATACTCCCACCCCTTTTTCCTTCTGCCACCTCTCCTCTGAGCCAGAGTCTTTCCTGACTTTCTGACTGACATCAGAGCTGGACCTCCCATGCCAACAACAGCCCAGTTTAGCACAAGGTAATGTGACCTCCAAAACTCCATCCATTCCTTCCCAGGTGCTTCATTATTTACAGAGGAAGGTGCTCATTCTGGTTCCAGGCACCAGAAGAGGACCCCTTACTGAGAAATGATGCATTGATATACCTTTAAATTCTATTTACAAACCATTCAATGTCTCTTTCTCTGTTTCTGTCCTCACAGCACTGCCCAGAGCAGACACAGCCCTGTCACTCAGGAGCCCTTGCATGTCGTGTTGACACCAGTGCTCCAGGTTCTGCTTTTCTCCTTTGCAGCCCCTCAGCAGGTCCATATCCCTGTCACCTCCCCCAGCACCAACAACCAGGGGCCAGTCTGTGGTGTGGTGACTCCCCTTCCTAAAGACACCAGGAGCATTTCCCTGTGGCTCCAGGGATGGAGAGTGTGCAAAGCACGGCTTTGGGAGGGACCACTGGGATGAGAGTCCTGGGATGGAGAGAATCTGGGCTGATCAGGAGCAGTGCCAGGCAGGGCAGCTGTGCTGGGATCAGTCCTGCATGGAGTGCTCTGCCCTCACCAGGAGGGCCCAGGCAGAGCTGGGGATGCTCTGCCTCACCAGTTCCCACCAGGCAGGACACTCCAGATGTGCCCTCTGGGATCTCAGGGGGTGAGAATGACCCAACCCCCTTCCCCAGGGCACATGTGCCCCCCAGTGTGTGCCCAGACAGGGCTGGCAGCAGGACAGGGGCAGAAATCCCACCCCCCCAGTGCTCTCTCCCCTCTCCATCGGTGCCTCAGTGAGCACTGAAGCTGCTGCCTGCTTTTCCAGATCTCCATGGCAACCAGCCAGGCTCCAATTAGCTAATGGCAGAGATAAACTGGAGGATGCTCAGGAAATTCGTATAAAATCATTACTGCTGTTCCAGTTTGCTTCGTTTCACAGCATAAAACCATCCCCCTGCTCGTGCAGGAGCGACACGGGGACGTGTGGCAAAGGGTCTGTGGCTTGGCTGACTTCCCCCAGCAAACCTGGATGGATTCTGAAAACACAGAGTGCTCCCAGGCATGAGAAATTGAAGTTTTATTTAGGTCATTACAGAAAGCCTCTATTAACTCACCTGGAGAAGAGTGCATATTAAAATGTAAATATGTTCCTTAGCCGCCTGTACCTGCTCACTCCACGGGCTATTTTTCATGCCACATATTATTATCAGTGAAATAAGTTGTTTAAAATGTTTCTTATTGCTTATTGTTTGTCTTGTAGCTCCCAGAGAGGCAGAGTCCAGCACACATCAGACGTGCAGTGGGAATTTTGGGCTCTCCCACACGGAGACAGAGGCTCAAGCTGGATGACATCCCATGGCCATTGTTCCTGTGGTGCTCGAGATTTATAGAATCCTGGAATCATTGGGGTTGGAAAAGCCCTCAAAGATCATCAAGTCCAACCACATCCCCAGGCCACCACAAACCACGTCCCCAAGTGCCACGTGAAGATGTTCAGCTCCTGACCCTGTGACCACCTCCTTCCTTGCTGGGTTCTGGATTCCCTTTTCCAACTATTGCTACTTGAAGCATCAAACCCACAGATTATTCCTTCATATCTCCTTCCCCTCTGGGTAATTCCATCTCCCAAAGGCTGGTGACCTTTCCTGGAAGCACACGAGGTCTCACCCTGGTGTCCTGCACCACCAACCCACCCGAGGATTGGTGCTTCTCTCTCCTGTGTGAGGTGAAGCCCAGCAGTCCCAGAGCAGGCAAATCTGAGTTCAATTTTCTGTTTATTGATGCCTGGCTTGCTTTGATTTGTGCCTTGCTGAGACAATCGACAACCAGCAACCTCCTCCAGCTTTGGAACAGCTGGTGGGAAGTGCTGGAGCAGGACAAGGGCGGGCAGCACGTGGAGAAAGTGTCTTCAGCCAGCCAGGTGGCTGCAGGTCCAACTTCCAAATCACCCCTCTGCAAAGTCCAAACCCCCCCAGGTTACCTGAAGGCAGAAGAAATGAAATATCTGTTAAAACCTGCAGCTTTGGGAAGGGCAATGAACCGAGGCTCTGGGTTCTTCCCTGTGGAAGGAGGATGAGGCTCATCCCGAGCTCTCCCTCAGGCCAACCTGGTGCTTCACACGTGGAAGCAACATTAAAAGAGATAAAACTCATAAACAGAAGCCATGGGGAGGTTTAGGTTGGATATTGGGGAAAATTTCTCCATGGCCTTGGCAGGGGCTGCCCAGGGCAGGGTGGAGTCCCCACCCCTGGAGGGATTTCCAAGCCCTGTGGATGTGGCACTTGGGGACACGGGGCAGTGGTGGCCCTTGGCAGTGCTGGGGAACAACTGGACTTGATCTTGGAGGGCTTTTCCAACCTAAATTATTCCATGCTTCCATGATTCCATGAATCTCAAGAGCCATAAGAATAATGGCCTTGGGATGTCCCTGGAGCTCTGCTGAGGATGCTCCCCAGGGTCCAGCTGCAGCATCCAGCCTGTGTCCCCAAAACACAGCGTGGGGAGCAAGCAGGAACACTCCTGGGCTCCGGGGGAATGCTGAGAGCTGCTCCAAGCCTTTCACAGTCAGGATGGTCTTTTCATGGACCGTGGGAAAAGCAGAGCAGCTCCAGAGCTGGAATATTCACTCCAGGCAAGAAAAGGCACCGCTGAAGGATTTTTTTTGCTGTCAGAGCATAAAAGAAATAAACAACATTCATTGCTACAGCGTACTGGAGAGAAAACAACTCTTTAAGCCTGAAGTGATCTTTTCTACACTCTATTGGGTTTTTTTTCCTACGTTTTAACCCCGTGACACGCAGATGGAATGAGAGGGACCTCGGGGTGGTGCTCAGCCTCCAAGCAGCACAGCGAGCTCCACATCGAGGTGCTTTGAGCACATTTCCTGTGAATTTTAGAAGGGTAAAAGGGAGAACTGCTCCCTTTTTAAGCTTCCTTTCAGTGCTTTCTGTGAGGACTCACCTTTCACTCAGAGTTTTCCCCATATCTGATGGGATAAGCCAGGGGTGCTGAGGAGCAGGGGCTGTGCCCAGGCTCAGCCACCTGTGGAAAAGGAATGTTGTTAAATTGTTCTCTTTCTTCTCCTTTTGGAGTTTGCTGATCCTGAAAGTGAAGCTGACAGATTAGTGCAGCTTGTGCATCCCATGATGCTGTACAGGGAACTCCACTCTTGGTCCAGGACTTGAACCCCTGCAGATCCAAGGAATGGGTGAGTGCTGGGTCAGGAAAGGCAACTCCCCCCCGTGCTGGGTTTCCACAGCCTTGGAAAACTCACTTAATGCTCGTGGTGAATTGCAGTGGATCTCAGCCTGCAGGTGCTGCTGCACTGAGGGAGCCTCAGGGAGGGGTTCTTGGGGTTTGTTCCTCACTGGATATTTTTCTTTGCCTTAAAAGCGGAATTTATTACCTCTAACTAACAGAAAAATAGCAAGCAGGAGAGGTATCCATCATTCGTCCATCACCTCTCTTTAAAACCCATTCTTTTCTCATTCACAGTAAATAACCTGCAAAATTATGGGAAAGTAAAATCCCATCATAATCAAAATGACTTTTTAGACAGTTGGCAAAGCAAATTTCAAAGCAAGAAAAATAGAAGATTGGGAAATAACTCAATATTCAGGATATCAGCCTATCTTCATCAACCTGTGTTACGAGATTAACTTGTCAATGGAAAATCTTGATTTAGGGTTTTTTGCAGAAGTGCTGTGACTTAGATATTTAAATTTCCCAGCAAATAAAGGAGAACACACAGACAAATCAACCCCTTCTCTCAAAACATTTGCTCAGGGATTTAGTTTGAAAGCTCAATAGCTTATGGCATTTATTAACAGATCATTGAATGACAAGTTTAAATTTCAGTTAAATATTCAGTCTGTTTTTAATATGGCCCTTTCGCTGTTTATGTGCTGCAAAGTCTATTTATTATTCAAAGAATAAAGTTCAAATATGGGAACACAAGCACAGGAAGAAGAAGTGTAATATTGAGAGCACTGAGTGTGTTTGAACTGCACTGCCAGAAGAAAAATTCCTCACTAAAATACTGTCTTTGGGAAAATTTTGCCTACTTGGATCCATTTGTGATGGATTCCAGTTTCCCTGGGCCCCCATGACCACCCCTGGCAGATGCCCAGTCAATGTCCTGTGTGAAAACATGGGATCCATCCAGAACATTCAATGTATTCCCATGGGATCACACCATGTGATTGTTTTCATAAACTGTTAAACTTCTTTTCCTATCAGGAGCTATTCTATAATTATTTTTTTCTGAATCTCAGGAACTTTCTTCTACTTTCCAGCCTAAACTTACCCATGGGCATTTGAAATCCCCTTGTCCCTGTGCCAGCACTGCCCTTCAGGATAACACATCCCTTTGTCCCTGGTGTCCAGCTCTCCATGGATTTCTCCAAGGTGCTCATCTCCCCTTTCAGGCCCAGCTTGGCTCATCTAATTAAACCTTTAGTCTCCTGTCAGGGGACAAGCTCTGAGTCTGGACTTGATTTAGGCAGAATTAACTTTTCCTGGACACAGGGAGGACTCTCTGGTGGTCCAGGTCAGCACCGACCTCCTCCCAGCTCAGGACCTGCACAGGGTTTCCATAGAATCCCAGAATGGATTGGGCTGGAAGGGACCTTGGAAAACAACCCATTCCAACCCCCTGCCATGACAGGAACAGCTTCCACTGGACCAGGTTGCTCCAGCCTGGCCTTGGACACTCCCAGGGATGGGGCAGCCCCTCCTCGGTGACCCCACGACTCCCCCACTCTGACTGAGCCTTTTCCTCTGCACTGAGCAGTGAACAGAGCCCAGCACACCCCCACTGTCCTGAACACAGCAAACAAATACATTACTGAGGAGGGAACAAGCTGACTGTGCTCACAGTTCATCACTCTGAGTGCAGATTGTGCCTCTCTGAGGCTCCTTCCCTTCCCTTCTAATGGGACCCGCCCGTGTTATCTCAGAATACACGTGTGCAGAAACCAAAATAAGCCCAGGGAGCCAGGCTGGGAGCATTTAAATAGAAATCTGTAAGCCTTTTACTGAAGCAAGCCTATGAATAAAATCCATTCCAGCTCCCAGGAAAGAAGTGTTATCATTGGAAATGAACTTCTCCGGCTGACAAGCTCCAAGAGGTCCTCGCTGAGCAAAGCAGAACAGCACCAACACTGACATGGAGAGCCCAGGGAAGGCTGTACTTGGAATTAGAGGTGCTGTTCACCTGTCAGAGGTGCGCAACAGTGAAGCAATCCAAGCCTGAATTTCAAGTTGGTTCTCTTTGCTGTTGAAAAGCAGTTTATCTGTCTGTCTCAGGCCCCAGTTCCCTCCCGGTGCATCCTCAGTGACAACGTGCTGTGCTCCCCAGCACAGCCAGGCTGTTGTTCCCTGAGGATGCAGCCTGGCAGCTCTGGAAACCATCAGCAGGATGGGGCATCCCTGGTCCTGCCAGCTGGACGTGAGGTGGACAAGGTGGTTTCTCCCAAATTCACTGTCCCCGTCATGGGATGAACGCTCTGGGGTGCTCTGGGGAAAAAGCACTGGGATAAGGAGCTCATTCCTTTCTTCCACTGTCTTTCATCTGAATAGTTTAAAAAAAATAAAGCTTGGAGATGTTAATTATCCTCCCCAGCCCTGGGAGGCTGATAGGGATCAGCTCCTCAGCTCACATGCACCAGTCCAGGGCTGCAGCTCAGCCAGAGTCCCACGGGGTGCCCAGGAGTTACAGCAGGAGCCCCAGTGCCAAGTTCATCCTTTAATCATCAGACAACTCATTAAAACATGCAATTACTTCTACAAAATGAATAAAAATGCAGCCTGTGACTGGTGCACCAGCTCGTGGTTTGTGTCATGACCACCCCAGGGTGCTGCTCTAGAGAACCCACCCTCAGACAATCTGTGTCCATGGGTTTCTGATCCCAGGGCTTTGCTGGCCCCTGGAGCAGCTGGAGGAGCAGAAAGCCCCCCAGATTACAGCACCAGGGCATGGTCAGGTATCCATGAGGTGGTTTCTTATCCCCAGCCCCTGGTAACCACCTCCCTCAGGAAACGCTGCACAACGGGGAAGAGGATAAAGTAGATTTTCTGTTTATACCACAGGGATTCAAAGCAGTTGGAGTAAGTCCAAAGAAAAATGAATCAGTATCCTCTGCACAGAGAAAGGGGGGCACAGCTCACCCCCTCGAAGCCATGATGGATGAATGGTTTTTAGATTGCAGGAATCAACCCTATCACTAAATGTATCTGTAACACAACCCCAGTCCCTGCCACACATTGGAACACTGTGTGAGTTTAAAGCCAAGTATATTTAGAGTGCAGCAAGAAAATGGGTGAAATAATAGGAAAACATCTTTGACATCAGCACCTGCACAGCCTGAGTGCCACCAGACCTGGAATTCCCTGCATTGACAGGACTCCTTCAGGCCATAACCTTGCCCAGCCCTCCCCTGTGCTCTTGCCCAGCAAATTCATTTTTCTCAGGTCTCTGCCCCTGGAACTCCCCTGCCCCATCCCCGGTGTGCCTGAGCCCCCCACATCCCTCATCCCCCCGCAGGAGGGCAGCATGTGGCCCGTTGCCTCTGCAGTTTCCCCACAAAACAAAGCCGTTTCCCTCACCAGGATGCCACCATTAAAAAAAAAATGGTTTTCTCTGCGGAGGGCTTTGAAGATGGAAATTTCCAAGTGTGGTAATTTATATTACTTAATTACACCAGGATTGAAACTTAAATTAGAGCCAGGTTTATCCTTCAGCGCGGTGTTTAATGAGCTCGACGTGTTTCCCTCCGAGCTCTCTCCGGCTCAGCCCCTCCCTGCTCACCCACCCAGAGGGGACATCCCTGCCCTGCCCTCCCGGTCCCCAGCGCTGCGGGTTCTGCTGCACCACCCGCGGCTCACGAGGGTGAGGAGGGCAGGTGGAGCAGAGAAACCAGCAGGTTGGCAGCACCTTTGGAGCCGAGGGCTGTCGGGAGCTCGGCAGAAAGCAGAGGCTGCGCTGGACCCGGGCGAGGCCCCGGTTTGACACATCAGCACCCTGGGATGGCACCGGGACCACCACGGCAGGAGCAGCTGGGCAGGGATCGCTGGGCACAGCCGGGCTGGCTCAGCTGGGCAAGGATCGCTGGGCACTCCCAGGGTGGCTCAGCTGGGCAAGGATCGCTGGGCACTCCCAGCGTGGCTCAGCTGGGCAAGGATCGCTGGGCACAGCCGGGCTGGCTCAGCTGGGCAAGGATCGCTGGGCACTCCCAGGGTGGCTCAGCTGGGCAAGGATCACTGGGCACTCCCAGGGTGGCTCAGCTGGGCAGGGATCACTGGGCACTCCCGGGCTGGCTCAGCTGGGCAAGGATCGCTGGGCACTCCCGGGCTGGCTGTGAGAGGGCCTCAAAGAGGAGGGAAAAATATGGAACAGGCACCGGGAGAGTCATGGAATCACAGAAAGGTTTGGGTGGGAAGGGACCTTAAAACCCATCTCATCCCACCCCCTGCCATGGGCAGGGACACCTTCCACCAGCCCAGGTTGCTCCAAGCCCCGTCCAGCCTGGCTCAGGCACAGATATATATCTAAATTCCGCCCAAACGGATTCAAAAAGTGCAGCTTTCTCTCTCCTCAGCTCCTCTTTTCACTGTGCTGACACCCGAAAGCACAACCCAAGCCCTGCCTTCCGAAAGCAGCAAAGAAATGTCTCGGTGTCTGAGCCAGTGCTGCTTTGAGCCAATGTCCCTGTCCTGGTGTGGGGACAAAGGAAAAAAGAGAGGGATTGGGTGCCCCCATCCCAGCTGGTGGCACATTCCCAGCAGTGCCTGCACCAGCTCCCAGTGGGCAGCGAGGGGTTTGTGGCACCGCTCACGCTCACTCACTGTAATCTCAATTCTACATCACTTGTGTTTTCTAAACAACAACAAAAAAAATCAGGCTGACTATTAAAGTTGAAATGAGGCATTTTGAGAGCTTTTAGATTTATATAGCCAATGCCTCAAAAGAAATGGATGGCTCCATTATAATGAGAAAGAAAGAAAAACCTTTCCCAGAGCCCATTACAAAAAAATAAAGTCATTGATGTTGCCTGCTCTACAAAAAAATCTAATTTAAGGTTTATGACAAACATGACAAAACAAGCGCACACGTCTCAGAATCATTCACAAAACACAGCAATGGACTGGATAAACAGCCATAAGTAATGCAGTAAAAATTTGTTAATTAAACATTTAATGTGAGGGAGCTCAGGAGCTGGTGGGGGGGTTCTGCAGCTCTATTTTTAGTGCTCGCTGAGCTGAGCAGCTCCTCTGCCCACACACGGAAATTATGGACCTGCAGGTAATTACGGGTTTGGAAGTGCTACCTGAGGCACGGGGGGGTTAGCAGAGCAAAGGGATCCGGGGGGGGTGCTGGAGTGGGATTGTTTTCTTCCCTGTAGCTGGTGTGGGGCTGTTTGGGATCGGTGCTGGAAGCAGGGCTGGTCCCACACGGATGTGTCAGTCGGGCTGATCCCACAGGGATGTGTCAGTGCCCGCCGGGCAGGGCTGGCACAGCACCAGGGGCTGCTCTGCTCCTCAGCATGAGGATCTGGGGGGACACAGCCAGGACAGCTGACCCCAGCTGCCCCAGGGGATGTCCCAGAGCACTCCTGTGTCCCTCAGCACAGAGCTGGGCAAGGAGGGAGGGTGGGATGTTAGGGACAGTGTTTCCTTCCCAAGCCGTTGTCACGGTGCTGTCCTGGGCGTGGCTGAGCACCGGGGGAGGTGGGGAGTGCATTCCTTGGTTTGCTACTCCTATCAAACTGCCTGCTCGACCCACGACCTCCCTCACTTCTCCCCTCCCAAACCTCTCCCCATCCCGCGGGGGCAGAGAGGGACTGGCTGTGGTTGGTAGATGGGCTTGAACCACTCCAGGAGCCAAAGGAAAAGCCCTGCTCCTGCAAACCCGCAGCTTCCTGGGGATGGGCCTGGGCAGGGCTAAGGGCTGGATCCTCATGGGTCCCTTCCAACTCTGCATATCCCGTGGAGAAATAAACCCCTGGCCCCTTTCCCTCCTCTCCTCCCCCTGAAAGGCACCACCCGCCATCGGCAATTGGTCTTGTTTCGAGTGGCAACCCCGAGGAAGAACAAAATCAAGTCTCCTTCTCCATGTGACAGCCTTATTAGTATGTAAGTGCACATGCATCAACCTAATGAGGCCATGCTGGTGCAGCAAACTGCTGCCTGGAGGATTGGGGGAGCCTCAGAACATCACAGGAATTTTGGGGGGGAAGAGAAGGGCCGTTAGTTAAACACAAATAGTCGCAAAGTAATAGTGAAGGCTGCCAAAAAATACATTGCTCTCACTAATAACTGCTGCACCAAACATAAAGGGGAGGATTTAAATACGCCCATATTTTATTTGGAGGCATGAATAGCTCCAAGCTGCTCTCAGGGCAGCACAGACCGTGCAGCACTCGCACAGCACAGGCAGGATCTATCACAGCTCCCAGACAGGAGTGTCTGAACCACACTGAAACCAGGCAGGGTGAGAAAAGGCACGTTATTCTAAATGCCAGAGACACTCAGCTCCCTGTTCCCTCCAGCATTCAGCCACTTACTGAGACCAGGCTGCAGCTGGACTGGGCTACAGTGAGGAAAAATGGGCACTGCCAGCAGGGAGGGGGCAGGGACACCTCCACACGTCCCAGCCCAGGGAATTTGGGGTCAGAAATATTAGAGGGATATTTGAAAATATCTGTCTCTACCAAGCTTTCAGCATTTTTGTTGTTTTTGTGATTAGGAACTGGAGCCTGGGGGAAGGGGGGTCTGTCCCTGGGGCTGGGGAACAGCAGGGGCTGTGTCTCCAGCAGCTCCTCCGCAAGACTTCAGGGGAATCACTGCTCTCTGCCTTCAAGCCACGTTTGCATCTTCCCAAGAAGGAGGTAAATGGGTATTTATTATCTTATAATTGAGCACGCTCATAATTGCAGTGAGTTATAGCCCAGCCAAGCAAGAAAATGCTCAAGAACCATGGAGGTGGGAAAGTAAAGTGATATATTTGTCTGCTTGTCTATGAAAGAAGCCTCCACCTCCCCCCCATCTACACAAGCCACGGGTTTGTGGAGCCAAGTCCAGTCCCCAGGTGTGTCAGGAACAAATTTTGTCACACAAGAAAACAGCAGTGGCAGGGACACCACCCTGGCCCCTTTCCAACAGCCACCAAAATATCTCCTAAAACCATCACTACCTGCAAATGCTTCAGTAAAGCAATAAGTTTTTAATAAGATCTGTAAGATATACAAGATATTGGGAAGGAATTGCTGGCTGGGAGGGTGGGGAGGCCCTGGCACAGGTTGCCCAGAGAAGCTGTGGCTGCCCCTGGATCCCTGGAAGTGTCCAAGGCCAGGTTGGAGCAGCCTGGGCTGGTGGAAGGTGTCCCTGCCCATGGCAGGGGTGGCGCTGGATGGGCTTTAAGGTCCCTCCCAACCCAAACCACTCTGGAATTCTATATATGATTCTACAAGATCCAAGATTAATAAACTCCTAAATAAGGCTTTAAAAAGTCTCTTACGGGCCATGTCCTCCCCCCTGAGCCAGATCCCACCCAGATGGCCCCAACCTCCTGAACCAACTGCTTCCAGCAGCAGCAGAGCAGGAACATCCAGCCCTGGGCACAGGGGGAACAGGCACTGGGCACTCAGGACAGAGGCTACAAAAAATAAAACTCTGGGCACAGTTAAAGCCATCTGTGAGCTTTTAGCACATAAACTACTTCGTGGCAACACAGTGACACGTAGTTTATTACTTGCCAAACCCTTTGAAGTGCTGTTAATAAAGTATCTTACATAACAGCAGTTTATTTTTTTGAGGAGCTCGAGCCTTTTCCTGCAGAAACCACAACGAGTCGTCTTTTCAAGTCCAAAATGCATTCAGAAGCACCCCTGCTGTGCATTGAACAGTCTGTTTGGGGCTGATACTGCTGCAAAACTGCTGAGGAGCACTTTACCCTGTGTGAGGATCTCCTGGCAAAGCTGGCATGGGTTGTCTGTCCCTGCTCCACAGCTGGGACAAAGGACAGGGAAAAGGCAGTTTTGACTTTCCAACTCCAAATCCTCAATGTGATTTCTCAGTTTGTTGTTTTTTTGGGTTCTTTTCCCTTTGGAAAGCCTTCCCCAGGTTTCCAGGCAGGTAGCCCCTCTCCCTGCTCCTTCCCAGGGATGAGCAGCCCTGGCAGGGTGTGGGCTGCAGGGGTGGGGGCTCAGCTGTGGCCTCAGCAATGTGGGTTGTGGTGCCTGAGCAGAGCACCCCGAGCACTCCAGCACTGCTGCCACCCCAGAAATGTCACTGGGGTCTCTCCCCTGGGCGGTCCCTTTGCTGCCAGCTCACCCCATGGAGTTGGGGGATTGCCTTTCCCCCCCCCTTGGCAGGCTCTGAGCAGTGGAGAGAGCCAGAGCTCTGGGCTCCAGGGTTTGTGACACCTCCCTTTGCTTCCAGGGGGCTTTGAGACACTTTCCCTTGGTTCCAGGTGTCCCGGGTCCATCCCACAGCCCCAACAGGCAGCAGCAGCTGCAGACTTTGCCAGCAAGGACTGAATCCTGAGACAGTTCCCTCGGGGGCCCAGCAGGTAGGATCTCCTCCGTGGTTTAATTACTCATTCTAATGCTGCAGATAAACACCCCGGAAAACTATTTAACAGATATGGAGAGAAGCTTTTCCACCTGCAAAATGACACTTGGCTGCCTTCAGGAGTGGCTTAAAGAGGAGGATTTATGTCTGTGAGTTAGAGGGGGCAGGGTGCCAGGTACAGCTTTCAGTTTTGCCCATGGGAACAAAGCAAAGAAAGGCAGGGTTAGGTTAGAAATTAGGAAGAAAATCTTCCCTGGGAGGGTGGTGAGCCCCTGGCACAGGTTGCCCAGAGAAGCTGTGGCTGCCCCTGGATCCCTGGAAGTGTCCAAGGCCAGGTTGGATGGGGCTTGGAGCAACCTGGGCTGGTGGAAGGTGTCCCTGCCCATGGCAGGGGGTGGAACAAGATGAGCTTTAAAGTACTTCCCAACCCAAACTATTCTGTGACTTTTTTATCTTAAATAAAAGCTTTCCCTGACACATGAGTGGAAAGGCTGAATGAATGACTTTGTTGAAGTACCACAGCCAGTTCCTGGGTTTAGAGTCCCAGGGTTCAGAAGCACCTTTCTCCCAGTTTGTGCAGCAATCCCTGTGCCCTGGCCCAGCTCCTGGAGCTGCTGTTTGTGCACCAAGAGCCCCCTGCCCTGACTGAGAGCAGCTCATCCCTTGGAATCCACCCAGCCCACGGGAATCAGGAGCAGCAGAGCTGGGCCCCCCTGGAGGAGGTGAGGGTGGCTGGGGGGGATACAGGACCATGTTTGGGGGGGCAGACATTTCATCCCTCTGGTGGGGGGCTCCAGGGTCACAGAATCACAGGATATGCTGAGCTGGAAGGGACCCACAGGGGTCATGGAGTCCAACTCCTGATCCTGCACATCCCCAAGGGTCACACCCTGTGCCCCAGAGGATCATCCAAACCCTCCTGGAGCTCTGGCAGCCTTGGGGCCGTGCCCACTGCCCTGGGGAGCCTGGGCAGTGCCAACCACCCTCTGGGGGAAAAACCTTTCCCTGAGATCCAACCTGAGCCTGTCCTGACACAGCTCCAGCCCTTCCCTGGGTCCTGTCCCATGAGGGGTGGGAGGGCAGCAGCAAAGTCCTCCCTGTGGGCAGCAGAGCCCTGTCCCCTCCTGTCCTGAGCCCTGTCCCCTCCTGTTCCACGGGGTGTGGAGCAGGGAATGCTCCTCCTTGCCCAGGGAATGTGCTCCTTGCCTGGCAGTTGGGAGCACAAGGGCAGGCTTTGATTCATCCTGACATCTTCCAGAGGCAGGGATGCATGGCAGAGTTGGGAGAGCCCTGGACTTGGAGCAGCCTTGAGGCTTTCCCTGAACCTCCTCCACAAACAATTGTCTGGTCCTTGCTCAGAAACCGAGGCAGGAAGGTGAGAAATCAAGGAAAGATAACGAACCACCAAAATGGAATAAATCTGCCTGAATTATTTAACAACCTCGATGAGCAAACCACTCCAGTTCACTGTGGAGAGCCTGGATCATCCTCCCTTAATGCCTAATGCAGAATCCCAGAATCCCTGAGGCTGGAAAAGCCCTCCCAGCCCATGGATCCCTCCTGTGCCCGATCCCACCTTGTCCCCCAGCCCAGAGCATTCTGTCACATCCAGTCTTTCCTGGAACCCCTTCCAAGAGGCCCATTTCTACCTTCCTTCTGCTGCCAAGCATTGCCCAGCCGTGGCAGAGGAACTGAGGGCTTTCCCAGTGACAGTGGAGATTTAGGAATTGCAGGTGCATTCGGGATTCTGCGTTTGGTCTGTTTGGAAATAGGAGGGGAAACAAGTAATTCCCACCCTCCCTGCTGAGCTGCTGCCTGAAACATTCTGAACAGCAAACAAAACTTCCTTCCCCTGCTCCTAACACACAGTGATTGCTTTCCCACTTCCAGGGAAGGTTCAGGGGTGGGCAGTGGAGGTGCCAGGGCTCTGTGCTGGCACTTGGCTCACGGGAGAAAATTGCAGGAGCTGCATAAATTGGCAAAAGCTCGGTGCCTTTCTGCTGCATCCTCAATTACAACAAACAGCCAGAAAACCTTGCTCTGCAAACAGATTGTTTGTTGTTCTGCTGCAAGTCTGGGGAGTTTGATGTGCAGTTGCACGAGCCGTGTTTTCCGAGGAAACAGGGACAGATCATTCCCATTCCCTTACGTGTCCTGTGAAGGTAACTAGGAAAATGCAAACAGCTGCCTCGCCAAAATAGACCTGAATTCCTAAGTTTAAATTTAAATAAAGGCAGTAGAGCAGTAAGTTATCTGCTGTACCTTGCTGGCATCTCAGCACTCTCAGGCACAGAGTGGGACTCTTGGGGATGGGCCTGTGCAGGGATAAGGGTTGCACTCCATGGTCCTGGGGGGTCCCTTCCAGCTCAGCACATTCTGGGGATCAAGACCAGGGAAGGATTTACACAAATAGACACAAGACTCAAGCAACCCTCCCTTGGCAGAGCTCCCCCATGTCTCCCAGGCAAACACACTTCCCTGGAGCCTGTCCCCTCTCCATTCCTCCTGCCACTCCAGGGCTCCTCAGGAAATGTCTCCCACAGGAAGGAACACAGAGCTCCTGCTCTAATTACCAACAAGTGGTTTGCTTTTTGTTTGGCTTGTTTAGTACCAGACCTTTGGCTATTCTGGCAGAGGGATTTAATAAAATGAACAACCCTCCAGAAGCATTTTTAGAAAAAACTAATTTTTTAAAAGCTGTTCCAAAGGGGCAATATCAAATCACTCCCCACACAGAATAATGTAAACTCCACCCTGACCTGGGAGGTTGCTGATGCACAGTTCTGAACCTGAACAGATATTTATTTTTATCCATGCCCACAGGAACACTCAGCTCCTGGCCAGCACCAACCACACAGCTCAGACTCAGCAGGGCCAGCAGCTGCTCCTGCCCCAGAGCCCCTGGTGGTTGTGAATCCAGAGGGTGCTGCCCTGAGCACCCTCCTCACCTCGGCAGCAGCAGGGCTGGGGTGCTCAGAGGAGCTGGGGGTGCTCAGAGGAGTCAGGGCGTTGGTAGAGGGCACTTACAGGAACGAGAAGGGAGGGATTCACCATCCTGTGTGTCTGGCCCCTGTGGTGACCAGCAGACACAACACAGCCCCATTTCTTCTGCAGAAATCCCCCTTTTCAACTCCCATTTCAACTTCAGCTGCAGAACCCGGGGGAGATTTCAGCTCTGAGAGGCTCCTGCAGTTGATGTGCCTCAGGTGTCCAGGAGAACCCCAGGGGTACTTCAGTGCATCCCTCTTTATTTGGCTGAGCCTGAGTTGTTTTCTTTGCAAATCAATCACCAGGAAATATCCCAGTCTATATTATCCCACAGAAAATGCAGGAGATTTTGCCAAAGGCAGAAATGCTCAGTTCTTCCCTTTGCTGGTTTGGAGCTGTTCCATGTGTTTGGAGTATGTGGCCATTTGACACAGATTTTCTTTGAACAGCTGAGGCTTCTGCGCTCCAGCAGTGGTTTGGGGAGTATAAAAGGTGAGCATGAAAGAGGAGAGGGTGAAAAAAAGGTGAGGAAAAGTGATGAGGGAAAAGGGTGAGCAGGTTGTGCCACATTGTCACCTCCCACTGCCATGTGAAGGCAACCAGCTCCCTTATCTCCCAGCAAAGTGTCTGCTGATGAATGGGAGACTCTGGGAGACACCTGAGAATGTTGTTTTCAAAGAGGAATTTTAGCTTGAAAGTTTCCCCTGATTTATAAAACAAGTTTCCCCGTTATTTATAAAACACGTTTCCCAGTTGTTTATAAAACACATTTCCCAGTTATCAAGTTTCCCTATTATTTATAAAACAAGGGATCCATTAGTGCACAGACAGCAGCAAATGCTGTTTTTATCCAAACCTGCCATCTCTCTGTGTGCTGTGTGGGTCTCTCTCCTTCCATTCCCCAGGGAGTGCAGTCCCACAGCTGGATCTGATGGGCTGCATCTCCAGCCAGAGGGGACAGGGAGTGGGAACAAGGGGCAAAGAGGAGATGAGAACACTGAGACATCCAGATGCAGCTCCTCCCTGTGCCTCTGAAATCCTTCCATGGCATTTGAGCCACACCTGAAAATAAAAATGGAAACACATAATCAAGTCATCTGGGATAAATGACAGTGGATTCCTGGCTTTACATACAGTCACAGAATCCCAGAGTGGTTTGGGTTGGGAGGGACCTCAAAGCCCACCCAGTGCCACCCCCTCCATGGGCAGGGACACCTTCCACCAGCCCAGGTTGCTCCAAGCCCCGTCCAACCCGGGGCTCTGGGATTTGGGGGCTTCACCACTTTGCATCTTTGCAGTTGGGCTGGAAGAGATTTCTCCAAGGAGCTGCTGATTTCCTGAAGCCCCTCTGGCACCTGTGCAGGTGGGTTGGTGGTTCCCACCCCGGATGAAGGGTCAGGAACATGGAGAAAGCTGGAAAACAGTAGAGGTTCCAGCAGCAAACGTGTGCTGGGGGCTGTGAGGGCTGAGGGGCAGCCCAACGCTTGTGATAACCCCCAGGACTTTTAGTTTTACCCTAAACCCCACAAGACCTTTTTACACCAATATTTTGGGAAGGACTGTGCAGGACACTGACCAGGCACCATTGTTGTTTGTAAACAAGCTGTTTTTATGGGATCTGCATGGAAGCACTGGCTCCCACACACATCAGGAGCCCACAAAACATCCTTAGGGGGTCAATAGCTGGAGCAAACTGCCCCATAAAGAGAGAGCTCAGCTGGGAGCTGGGGGACTGGGCTGCAGCAGGGGCAGCTCCTGGCACCTGGAAGATTGGCAGTAACCCAGGGAGCTGGGAGCCCTTGTTAAGGAATCCTTTTGTCCTTTATTCCTGCAATTTCTGCTTCAGATTTGTGTACCTTCCTGCTTGCTTTCATGTCCTCCTGCAGGTTTCTACCGTGTTGTCTTTTGTAGCTCTTCAAAACATCAAACATCAAATTTTAGAGCAGGATGCAGATTTCCAGCACAAACTCTACTTTCATGCCCCCTTCTCCCCGAATCCCCCGCTTCAAAAACCAATGGCTTAGTGCTGCTGTAAATTTCCTTTAGAATCCCTAAAAATATAAAAATTCAGGTTCAATGGAGGCAACCAAAAGCACCGTGTAGCCCTTCAGAAATAAATCAGATATAAAACCACAACTGAGTGCATGAAATGAAGTCAAAAGGCTGCCCCCGTTCGTGAAATTGGCTCCAACTCGTGGGATGTGAAAAACCCTCTGGAGCTCCTGGGACTCAGTGTTTTCTTTCTGGAATCTAAATCCTCAGGATTTGTGTTCTCAGGTTCGATGCTACGAGCAGAGGCTTTGCTGTGGATTTAGAGCAACCTGTGAAAAGTGGTGTTGCAGGGTCATAGAGCTCCCGACAGCTGAAAAATTGGGGAGCTGGTGCCTCGGGAAAGAACTAAATCCTGCAGGAGCACAGGGGGAAAGGAGAGCAAGGGAAAAAGACCTTTTATATAACAAAGGGGTGATTTATACCAGAAATGAGGAAAAGGGTTGTGGGGGGGGTGAGGCCCTGGCACAGGTTGGCCAGAGGAGCTGTGGTTGCCCCTGGATTCCTGGGAGTGTCCGAGGCCAGGTTGGATGGGGCTTGGAGTGACCTGGGATAGTGGAAGGTGTCCAGGGGAGGGACTGGATGGGCTTTAAGGTCCCTTCCAACCCAAACCATCCTGGGTTTCTGTATGGAATGGAATGGAATGGAATGGAATGGAATGGAATGAATGGAATATTTCCTCATGCCTGGTGTGAGTCCAGCTCCATGCCGCTTTCCCACACTGCCCTCCATGCCCAGTACCCCCATCCCGTGCACCCCAATCATCCCCCCCACTGCCCCAAACCTTCCCTTTCCCTCCCTGCAATCCCTTCCCTGCTTCCAGCCCAAAACCTTCATTAATAACCTGCTGCTTTTTTTCCTCAGCATTCTAGAATCACAACATTAACTCGGGTCTAAAAGTCCTTCAGCCCCTTGCCCGGTTGGTTTGCTTTGCTCATCTTATCCCAACAAACCCTGTGCTGTGGAGTGTCCCAACAGAACCTGTGCTGTGGATTATCCCAGCAGAGCTGGCTTCTCCCAGCCTGCAGCTGAGGGGGAGCTGGAATTCCTGAGCCAACACGGCGCCGTAACAACCTCACCCTCTTCCGTGCATAATCTAAAATAAAAACATTGAGAAGCCCGTGGCTGCCTACAAAGATCTGCATGAACTGGGAGCCTCGTTGGTGCTGTGTGTGTAACCCTGAAAATCCCTTTTTAATTTGCTGTGTCCCAGTTAAATGTGATTGTTCACACGGAACGTCTTCTGCGGCGGCGAGACAGAAAAAATAATTTGGATAAAGGAAGTGGGGAGACAAATTCCCACCCAGATCTCAGGGCAAACGAAATCCCACTGCTGGTTCACGGTACATAATCAAGGTTTTATTAGTTCTAAATCAGCACGTAGGAATAGAGGGATAATGCAACCACTGGGTAAAAATAGCTTTGGTGGTGAATTAGCAACGTGAGAACACAGAAAAGAAAAATGCCCAAGGAAGGGAATGAAATCCTAGAGAGGCAAAACCTCTGGGCTGCAGCTCCTGGGATATGAACCAACACAAACCTGAGCTCTCCATGAGCCCAGCGTGGAGTGACAGGACATGGCCTGGATAAAACAACCTGGAAACCAGGGGCTTCCCAGGCAGCAGCAGGAAAGGCACAATAAGTGGTGCCCTGCCCTCACCCTTCCCATGGAGCTGGGAAGAGGGGGAATGGTTTTAAACTACAGAAGGGTTCATTTAAATGGGATATTGGGAAGGAATTGCTGGCTGGGAGGGTGGGGAGGGACTGGAATGGATTTCCCAGAGAAGCTGTGGCTGCCCCTGGATCCCTGGAAGTGTCCAAGCCCAGGTTGGAGCAACCTGGAATAGTGGAAGGTGTCCCTGCCCATGGCAGGGGTGGCACTGGGTGGGCTTTGAGGTCCCTCCCAACCCAAACCCTTGCAGGATTCTTCCTCTCTCTCTGTTTTCATCCCTCTGTGACCCTCTGGCTTCAGCGTGGTCAAAGGGCATTAAATTCAGACTGAGAGCAACCAAATCCTCTGTTCTGTTCTCCAAATACTAAGGGATAACAGCCTTTTTTTTCTGTATTTATTTCCCAGGTGCCAGTTTTCCATGTGCCACCAGGGCTGCAGACAGCCCGACACAGGAGGGAACTCACATCAGCAGAAAGGTGGGGGTTGCAATCAGTGCTTTTCTTCCAAACCTCACGAGATTCTTCAGCTCTTTTCAATTTCCTTGTAAAAAAATTGTATTTTTCAAAGGTTTTAGTTTAAAGATGCAATTGCCTTTGGTTGTGCAGGTCTTGTCAGGCCTTCCCAAGTAAAATTCCCAAATGTTCTGTCCATGCCGAGTGTGCTCCAGGGATGGAAGACCCCTCCCCTGTCCCTGAGCCCACTCTGCTCCTCTGTTTACCCCTCATTCCAAATTCCAGCCCTCTGGGGGAGGCAGCTTCTCCTTGTTTGACACGAAACCAGTTGGTGTTTTCTGAGCACTGAATCTCCATCCCTCGGCTTGGGAACTCGGAAAAGTGCTTTTGCTGGGGACTGCAGACCTCAAGTTGGATTTTCTCCCTCTAGAAAAACAATAACAGCAAGAGAATCATCTTCTCTCTTTCTCTTCTCCTTTGAGTCATTGCTATTGCCTGTTTCAGGTTAGAGTTAGGTATCTGTGTATGTACATATATATGTATATAAATATATATATATTTATGTATGTATATAAATATATATATATAAAATACCTATCAATCACTTTGAAATTTTGTTCTTTGAAAGCAGGTCAACAGCAGGAATCATTTTCCTCACCTACTTATGGAATAACTCCAAGGTAAAGGCTCTCAAGATGATATTTTCCTGCCAAGAAGGCAAAATTGAATGTTCAAAACAGCTGTTTGGGTTCTCACTTCCATGGGCTCAGGAAATATCCACACCTGTGTGGGTTGGACAGGGTCTTTTTCGGGTTGGCTGGGTGGTTTGGTTTGGGATTTTGGCCTAACATGTTTCCCAAAACCATCTGGAAAGAGTGTTAGGCTGGCACATGGATGGTTAAAAAAGAGCAACCTCAGTGATGTTCTGTGGCAGCAGAAGGAAGATGCCAATATTTATATTGAAATAAAAATGCAGCCAAACCTCTCTTTCCCTCTTTAGGTCCTTTCTCATGGGATTTAGGCACCCAGACTGGATCTATTCCAATGCACCCAGGGCTAAAAAGACAAAAAAATCCTTGAATTTTCACCAGGAAATCTCATTTTTGCATCACAGGGACGTGTTTCAGTGACAGACTTGGCAGGACTGGGTTGGTTGGTGCCCCAGAGAGGAGGCAAAGGGGGATGGAGAGGGACATGAGAGCAGCCTGGGGAAGAGCTGCTGTGGGAATTGGGTGTGACAGAGCAGGGACACAAGTGCTGGGGCTTGGGATTCACAAAGAGTGAGAATGGCCTTTCACTGCTCGGGTTACAGGTTACCCTGTGAAATTATGAGCCATTAAAGTGGAAATAAAGCTTAAGGGGGAGTTAATCACGGAGTCCATAATTAAGCTGTGGAACTCACTCCTCCACAGAGCGTTGCAGAAACCAAATTGCAAGTAGGTTCAAAAGCCCCACTGATGGATATTAAGCGTGATGGGATTGCCTTGGAATTCCAGGAAGCTGTGAAGAAATGCCAGAGGAAAAAAACCTCTGCATTTTGTTGTCCCCTCTGCAGCCCGTGGGGCTTGTGGGGCCTGTGGGGTTGATGGGGCCAATGTAACCCTATGTGGGTTACAGTTTTCCTGATTTTTTTTTGAGCTGCTCCCTGTCTGAGGACGTGGCCTTCGCAGGATCTTGGCTGGAAATATCCCTCAGAGGAGATTTTCTCACACTGGCAGCAGAGGAGCCTCTCCCCAGGGATGCTGCGGGATCCCACACAAATCACAGCAACCATTAGTGTTTCCTATGGAAAATATTGTTGTTGCTCATTCAGACTTATCCTTCTGTCTTTGAAATCCAGGCTCTGTAAACTGCAGTTGCCCATTTAAATAGTGAAAATCAAGTGTTTTCCTGTAATTGATGACTTGGTGTGTTTGGTACCTTTGCTTTCTGGTCTCGAGTGAATTTTTCTTTGGCCAACGTTAATTGGCAGGGGTTCGAGTGAAAAATGCCAAATGCAAACAATATGAGGTTCAATTAATTATTCCAGCATGTAAACATAGAGTCATTAAGGCTGGAAAAGACCTCCAAGGTCACCAAATCCCACCTTGTCCCCCAGCCCAGAGCACTGAGTGCCATGTCCAGTCCTTCCTTGGACACCCTCCAGGGGTGGGGACTCCAAACCTCCCTGGGCAGCCCCTGCCAGTGCTTCCAGCTGATCCCAAAATTAAAGGAACTTTTTTTTTTCTCAGGCACACTCCTATTTTCAATGGGAATTATGTGGGACAAAAGGCAGAGTGCAGAGTTCTTAAAGAGACACATCCGTAGGTGATGGACACGTCACTTCTTCCCCTCACGGTGCCTGAATTTTTAGGAGCAGATGGAGCACAAATAACCTTAAGAATAGGAATTTTTTTTTTTTTAACCCAAAGTGATTGTTTGGTACAAAAGGCTTTGACAAGCCAGTCCCAACTCGAATGAGTGGAATTCAGGTAGAGGTGGAAAACTTTGATTCCCACCTATATATTTGAATCTGCTAATTGTGCCCTCTGGGAGCTGAGCCTTTTGAAAGCTGCCTTTCTTTATACATGCACGAAATAATTCCTGACTGCTTCAAACGTGGTCTTTAAGGATAAAGTAAACATATGTTGATCAGTTATTTCTAGAATAATGCACCATCTGCTATTTGCCAACACGTTCCTCCGAGTGTGGTGATTAGTGATGGGTGAAAGGGAAAAAAAAACCATTTTCTACGAAATTTTTCTCACTTGCAGACATCTTGTGCGAGTTAGAAACTAGAAATATAGATCTTAAAAAATGATCTGGTGGTTATCTAATGTGAACCATGGTACTGAGGAAAGAACACCCTGACAGATGTTTTGTAACCTGATTACCTGGAGCCTGGGATTGGCAGCACCTATCTGAAGGGAAAATTTTGATTTTGAAAGGTTTAGGTAAAAAAATCACTTCAGTTTTCCCTGGAATAAGCCCCAGAGAAGCCCCTGATGTCTTCCCCAGCAAGAAGTGCCTGTGCCTTCAGAGCAGGCTGAGAGAGATGGAGATAAAACACCCTCAGTCTTGACAAAGATACAGCCCAGCGTGTCGGGAGATCATGGAAATGGGGTGAAAACTTCCCTTAGACCTGCTGGGGAACACTCTCCTTGTTCTTCAACTACAAAGAAGCTCGAGCAGCACCTGAAAAGCTCCTCTGATCCTGTTCATCCTGTGGCTGATTGGGAACAAAGCGGGAAGGGCCGTGAACCCAGAGCACACCACGGAAAGCCCGGGATAAAAGTGCTTTTCTTGTGTCAGACTCGGGGCTTTCAGCAAGGGGAAGATGAAGAAAAACATCTGAGGAGCATCTCCCAGCCCTCCCTGTACCTCTAATGATGTCGATGTGGGATCTGTTCTTCATTCCCAGCCGGATCCCATCTCCTCTGCCACCAGCTGCCTGGGCTCTGAGAGGAGCTGGGTGGCAGCAGACACCAACTGCAAACCTCCTGTGACACAAATGCTGCTCCTGTCACACACAGGTCATGTCAAAGCTTGTGTGAGATGAGAAAGGGAGGCAGAAAGGAAGAGACTGTGAGCAGATCGTGTGTCTGAGCTCATCATTCCATGTGTCTGAGCTCATCATTCCCTGCTCTCCATTAGGAGACTGGGTTTGCTCACCTGCAAAGCCTTCCCAGAATCCCAGAACCTGCTGAGCTGGAAGGGACCCCCAAGGCCCATCCAGTCCAACCCCTGGCCCTGCACAGGCCCAGCCCCAAGAGTCCCCCCCTGTGCCCCAGAGGATCATCCAAACCCTCCTGGAGCTCTGGCAGCCTTGGGGCCGTGCCCACTGCCCTGGGGAGCCTGGGCAGTGCCAACCACTCTCTGGGGGTAGAACTTCTTCCTAATATCCAGCCTAAACTTCCCCTGACACAGCTCCAGCCCTTCCCCGGGGTCCTGTCCCTAGTCCCCCAGAGCAGAGCTCATTGTGGCTCTGGGTGTGAAACACAAACTCCAGTTCTGGTGATGGAGCTGAGATTCCTCTTCCCCTCCATCCCTGCCTTCTTTCCCAGTCCCTCGTGTCTTTGCCCACATCCCTCACCCAGCACTGACCCTGGACCCTCTCCAGCATCATCCTCTCTCTATCCCTCAAGCCAAAGGGACACACACAGAGCACCAATCAAAGGATTTGATTGAATTTGGTTTTACATTTTTTTATATGAAGAGATGTTCATCTGTGGGTTGGTTCATCCTTAAAACACTTTTCCACTTTATGTGTGCTGGGAACACCAGCCTACATCACCCTAACTCCCTCTTCCCTGAGGAAGCACCAATGTGTGCTGTGGAAGTGCTGCACTGCCTTATCCTGGTCATTTTTAACCTTTGCAGGGTTGATTATTCCTTTCCATGCCCCTCAGGTTTGCCCAAACACCTGCAGTTGGCAGGTGCAGAAATCACTGACCCTGTTCTTGCAAGTCCTCCCTTCCCTCACCTCCCTCCTTGTCATCAGTGAGAACACATACATTATATTTATATTTAAGGCACTGCAGTCTTTCCCTGGCTCATTTTTCTCCATATTAGCATATTTTGGAAAATATGCTCACAAATGTCTCTGATCCACATTCATTAATGCTCAGCCAAATTCCTTAAACAGAATTAATTAATTTAAATAAGCAAACCTTTTTTTCACAGAGAGGTTTGAGTTGGAAGGGACCTTAAAAAACATCCATGCCAACCCCCTGCCATGGGCAGGGACACCTTCCACTATCCCAGGCTGCTCCAACCTGGCCTTGGACACTTCCAGGGATCCAGGGGCAGCCACAGCTTCTCTGGGCAACCTGGGCCAGGGCCTCCCCACCCTCCCAGCCAGCAATTCCTTCCCAATTAGAATTTCTTGTAACCCAAACCATTCTGTGATTCCATGATGCCAGAAGAAAAGCAAGGGGCACCTGCAGCCCAGCTGCAGTTCCCAGATCCACAGCTGGTGTTGTTTCAGGGTTGGGGAAGAGCTGCACAAACCCTCCTGGTGCCCCTCAGTGCCCCCTTGGCATCGCGGGCCGGGCACCCCCAGTCCAGCAGGGAATTACCTCCCAGTCACAAGGGCTGAGGGTTCTCCCCTGAATGAAAACAGAGGGTGCAGGGATTGGAAAAATCAGCAAAGCAGAAAAAAAGGCATTTTCTGGTTGTTTTTCCAGATGGTTACACAGGGACTGGGGGGGCCAGCCCGGATACTGCAGGGAAATGGGAACACTTCCAGAGTCAGGAGAAGGGAAGGATGGCCCCTTCCCCCTCAGGTAGCTGGGGAGATGTCCTGTATCCACTCGGCCTCTCCTCGACCCCACAGCTCCTCTCTAAGTTCAAATGGACAACACTGAGCAGAGTCTCTCCCTGGGTGAGCTGTGCACGGGCACGTTTCGTGTGAGCACAGACCTGGATGATTGAATGTGCACTTTCACACACATCAGATTGTCAGAAAACTATCCCAAACACACAGATATATTTTTTTTTAAATAGGATATTATGGTGGGAAGGGACCTACAAGGACCTGATAAGGCCAGGTTAGATGGGGCTTGGAGCAACTTGGGCCAGTGGAAGGTGTCCCTGCCCGTGGCAGGGGGTGGCACTGGGTCGGCTGTGAGGTCCCTTCCCACCCAAACCATTCTGGGATTCTGCAATCCTACAGAGATCATCTGGTCCCACTGCCTGAGCTGTCCAAAAGTTCAGGGCACGTGGTGGGATTGGTGGGATTGCCCCGTGCAGGGCCGGGAGTTGGACTTGATCCACGTGGGTCCCTTCCAGCTCTGGATGTTTTGTGATTCTATGTCCCGATGTCTCTGCAACACTGGCAGGTTTGAGGCATCAACCACCTCTCTAGGAAGCCATTCCAGTGTTTGACCACCCTGTCCAAGCCCTAAAACTGAGGTACCATGGAGAAAAGCAGGTGCCATCAGTGGGGGAGCTGTGGGATTTTTGGGTAGTCTCACAATAAATGTGACCAAGAGAACAGAAGTGATTCAGCAGGTGCACATCTACCACGGCAGTGTTTAGAGCTCGAAACATGAGTCATGTGGCCATAGAATCATGGAGCCATTTAGGCTGGAGAAGGCCATAAATTATACAGGAAAATAACAAAACTTGAAGAGTGTGTCATGGCAAAATCGGGATGGAAGTATATCAAGACTTTATATATTCCAAGAGTGGGCAGAGCATACATTAATTATAGTCCCAAAAGATTCCTGTGAGTTACTGAGATGACAGAATAAAGTATTAATAATTCCTTAGATATTATTTTGCTGGGTTTAGTTGTTTCCACAAGACAGAGATGTTCTGGTTGAACACTTAATAACCCTCTCACAGAAATACCTGAGCAGCACTTTCCCCTGCAATAATGACACTTCTCAGGTTCCTTGTGGCCATCAGCCTGCAGCTGAAGAAAGACTGGAATAATCACATTATATATTACAGACATTTAGTTGTAGAAATGAAGCATGAAATAAACACTTTAGTTCATTAGCCCTGGTGAAGTAGCACAGCTAGAGCCTGCTCAGCCTAATCACCACTAATCCCAGCTTAACCTGCTGCCACGCTCTGTTACTGAGCCCATGGAGCAGGAGCTCACCCTGGAAGTGCCACACGTGGCCCTGGGAACTCCTTTTGGGAGGAAAGGAAGCCATTTGTTTCACATCCACCTCCATTTCTCCTTTTCCCCTGTTTTTCCCATCTCTGCGTGGCCATGAGGGCTGGCAGAGCACCCCAGGTCCCCCATGGGAGAGAAGGTGACAAAACACCTCCACCAGATCTGAGTGAAGAACTAATCCAACCTGAAAGCTCTGTCTTCCTTTTTTATCATCTCTTTTCAACAATAATCTGGCAATAATGAGAAAATTCTATTTTTCCACAGGGGAACAGAAGGCTGTTGCAGGCACTCCAGGACAAGGGAATGCTTCAGAATGAATTCAGTAAAATGTATGCATATTAACAGCAGAAAAAACTCTGTGGCTCAAAGTGTTCTGTTTTCCTGGGGGGGAAAATGGGATGGTTGTTTGTGTCTCCCCCAAACCCACTGTGAGTTGGATTCAACCACCACGACCAGACCTGTTGTGACACCCACTGGTGGCTCTCACTGGAGCAGGGTTTTGGGAAATAAAGGTCAGGCTGGGGGGAACACACTGTCACAGGCAGGAACTGCATCTCCTTCAGTGATTTCAGGCCAAACCACACAAAATGTGACCCCTGTTCCTGTGCTGGTTCCAAACCTGTGCCCCGTAGAGCAGCGAAGGACCGAAAAAAAAAGGTGTTCAGAAGAACTCATTTTCATGCTCTGCAGGCTCCAACCTTGTCTCCAAAAGCCAAGGTTGATGTGTCCCATGCCAAATTAAGTGGAAGATGTCTGCAGTAATGGAAAGGGTAGCATTCCATGAAAATGCCCACTTTGGAGTTAAAGACACCGTGGTTTATCAGCTATGCAAAAACGACAATGTCAGGGTAACTTTGCAAGGGAAGCTTTTTTTTTCCTTAAATGCTCAAAGAAGACCTGGCTGGAGGTTTTCATAATTTATTACCTGGCTACCCCGTTTCAATTAAAAATCGCTCCAGCAAAAAATAAACCATTTCTCCTAAAATGTGAGGGCAGCATCTGCCAGTAGGGGGACAGGGCAGGGAGGGGTCCCCACAGCAGCAGAGACACCCACGGTTACATGGGAGGCAGCAGCTGAAATTTCCCCAAGATTTTGCTTCCTGATACAGAATAAAGGATCTTCCAGATCTGCTTGTGGTGTTTGACCTATTTCCAGGAATTCCCTCCCCTTTGGCAGGTTCCAGCCAGGAGGACAGGAGCTCAGGAGCTCATTTCCAACATGCCTGGCCAGAGGAGCAGCCAGGGGAGGGCTGGGGAGAGGAGACCCCCAGGGCAGGGGGAAGCAGGAGTTGAGTGCAGTCCCTGAGTTATTTGGGGTGAATCCCACAGGGAGCAGTCCCAGTCCCAACCCATCCCTGTGCATCCCACTTCAGAGCACAGGGCAGAAGAAAGGAAAGGGCAAATGATATTTTAGTGCACATTTAAAGTTAAATTGTCCACAAGGAAACAGTGAAAGGGAGCAGAGTCAAGCTCATTGCCAACCACAGTGATCTGCACAGGACGTTGGATCATGATCTCCCTTCCAGAGGGAGAACAGTATTAGAAATCTGGGAGGCCTGAGATTTGCCTCTGAGGCCAATCTGCTTCCCCTTCTCCATCTCCATTCCCCTAAATCTTTTATAGGGTTGGTTCATTAAAAAATGTTGCTCACTACCAGAGTCACAACAAATAAACTCTTGCCCATGAACGAGTGCCTGGAGCAGAGCAGGAGTCAGGCAGATCCATCAGAACCCTCGTGCAGAACAGATCTGCTGCCAGTGGGAGCTGGGCTGTCTGCACAGCCTGGGCTGGGGAAGGAATTCCACCCTCTCTCTCCAAAAAAACCAGCCTTCTTCTTCCATGTGTTCCATGCTGCTCCCACAGCTCAGCCCCATCAGCTCTTTCACTCCCCAACAATTGCATCAAAAAACTAATTAGAGCACAGTGTCCAGAGCAGGTGAGAGGAATCACAGAATCCTGGAATGCTTTAAGTGGGAAGGGACCTCAAAACCCATCCAGTGCCACCCCTGCCATGGGCAGGAACACCTTCCACCAGCCCAGGTTGCTCTAAGCCCCGTCCAGCCTGGCCTTGAACACGTGGTTCTCCAGCCCACGGGCTGCACTTGGAACATGGGATATTCCCAGAGGAATTTATGAGCCAGCACAGGTTGCTACAGACCCTGATTCTCCTGCCAAAGCCCACCAGGGGCTCTGGGCCTGCTTTGACCTGAGCTGCCCCCACAGAGGCAGGGGAAGCACCGCTGTGAGTTATTCCCATCCCAGCAAATGAGTCTTCATTAGCTACCAAAATGTGGGAAAGCATGTTCTGCCTCGTGCTGGTTAATGAAGAGAAATGAGACAGCCACCAATTCCACGGCACAGCCAGGGCTCAGTGCCTTCCCTCCCTGGGCACTGGTGCCTCCTCCCGTCACTGAGCAGGGTTTGGGATTCCTGCAGCACCTCCCTCCTGCTACTCATGGAATCATGGAATATCCTGAGCTGGAAGGGACCCCCAAGGACCATCCAGTCCAACCCCTGACCCTGCCCAGGACACCTCAATAATCCCCCCTGTCCCTCAGAGCATTGTCCAAACCCTCCTGGAGCTCTGGCAGCCTTGGGGCCGTGCCCACTGCCCTGGGGAGCCTGGGCAGTGCCAACCAACCTCTGGGGGAAGAACCTTGTCCTGGTGAAGGATCCTCTCACAGCCTTGTCCAGAGCTGTTCCAGGTGATGCCCACCAGCCCCAGGGGCTTTGGGTTATTCCTGAAGTTCCATGGCCACATCCCCCTGGGCCAGGCTGTGCCTCAGCACAGATCCCAGGGCTGTTGGCACCTCTGGCTCAGCTCCTGAGGACAGTTAAAGCCCAGGTTTTGAGCCAGCTTAGCATCCATCACTGGGGATAAAGCAAAACCCCTGGCATTATCTTTGCCTTATTTCCTATGCAGTCGACAAGAGCCATTTCTCTGCTCCGGGCCAAGCAAATTACACACGATACAGGATTGCAGATAAAATATTGGGCTGCATTCAAAACTCACTTTCAATTTTAATGCATTTGAGGCTGAGCTGGCTGTTCATGGGGAAAGAAATAATAGAGCCAGGCAGCCTGGTTAGATGTGCTTAGAGCAAAGCAGGAACCTGAAGGGCAAACAGATTTGTCTGGGGGCTTCTCCTGCTCCCCTGAGCTTTCCCATGTAGAAAGGGAAAGTTCCAAGGGCTGGAGCCCCTCTGCTCTGGAGCCAGGCTGGGAGAGCTGGAGGGGTTCACCTGGAGAAGAGAAGGCTCCAGGGAGAGCTGAGAGCCCCTTGCAGGACCTAAAGGGGCTCCAGGAGAGCTGGAGAGGGACTGGAGACAAGGGATGGAGGGACAGGACACAGGGAATGGCTTTAAGCTGGAAAAGGGTAGTTTTAGGTTAGATATTGGGAAGGAATTTCTGGCTGGGAGGGTGGGGAGATCCTGGCCCAGGTTACCCAGAGAAGCTGTGGCTGCCCCTGGATCCCTGGAATTGTGCAAGGCCAGGTTGGAGCAACCTGGGACAGTGGGAGGTGCCCATTGCAGGGGTGGAATGAGATGGGATTTAAGGTCTCTTCCAACCCAAAGCACCCTGGGATGATGATTCTCTGATGACCTCTATGGCCAGCAGAGGTACAAGAACCACACTCTGGTGGAGATGGAGTAAGAAGCAGACTTGGAGGTTTAAACTGTCCCGGTTAGAGGACCCCAGGCCAGGCTGGAATGTTTCTTCATGGACAAGATAAACTGGTTCCTCCACAGAGTCCCAGAATCCCAGGATGGTTTGGGTTGGAAGGGACCTTAAAGCCCATCTCATTCCATCCCCTGCCATGGGCAGGGGCACCTCTCACTAGCCCAGGTTGCTCCAAGCACTGTCCAGCCTGGCCTTGGACACTTCCAGGGATGGAATAATACAGGAATGGTGGGACACCCATGGCATCCCCACAGCTGGGAGGATCTTCCAGCCTGTCCCATCAGCTGCTGGCACCAGGCAGGCTCTGAGCAGCCTCCCCTGCCTGCACACACCAGCCCTGTGCCACCCTTTGGGTTCAGCTTCCCATAATTTTAATTGAAAGCCTCCTCCTGCCTGCTCACACACCCCTTCCAGAGCCCTGATATTTATCTAACGTATTGAAAAATTATTTTAATTTTCAGGACTTTTTTCCCCCCTCCCTCCCTCCCTCTCTCCCTCCCTGGCAACCTGGCACAGATAACAAAGCCATGAACGATTCTCATTCATTTCATGCATTTCTGAACATCGTGGCAACCACTGTCAGAAAATTTAATCATGTTGCTTTCATAACATTTATTTTGCATATTCCTGCAGTGGCTCCGCCGAGCGTGGCCGTGGCAAACACGACTTGCCTAAAGTCATCTGCAGCAGATAGCCCAGCACTTCATCAACAGCTGAGACCAAAAGGACCTGCAGAAATAAAAGCTGAGAGTATAAAAAGGGAAGCAGTCATTGCACCCTTCTGGTGCACTTAATTTAAAGTTTGCTTGCGGGAAACAGGTTGGGATCTGCTTTTCCTGCTTGTGGGCAAGGGAATCTCAAAAGGATCTTGGAACACAGGATGGTTTGGGTTGGAGGGACCTCAAAGCCCATTCAGTGCCTCCCCTGCCACAGGCAGGGACACCTTCCACCAGCCCAGGTTGCTCCAGCCTGGCCTTGGACACTTCCAGGGATCCAGGGGCAGCCACAGCTTCTCTGGGATATCCATTCCAGTCCCTCCCCACCCTCCCAGCCAGCAATTCCTTCCCAATATCCCACCTAACCCTGACCTCTGGCAGTAGGAAGCCATTCCCTGTGCCCTGTCCCTCCAGACCCTTGCAAACAGTCTCTCTCTGCAGCTCATGAGATAAAACTTATCTTTAAATTGATTCCACTCCTATCAGGTGTGAAGCTGCCTCTGGGTCCATAACCAGCTTCACTTCCCTGCATTCAGCGGGTAATAATAAAGGGAATATTGCAGACCTCCAGCACCATCTGTGCACCTTCACTGCTCAGCACCACTAATTAATTCCATCTTGAGGAGCCTTCTGGACCGGCCATGGGGCCGTGCAGGTACCAGTGACAGTCCCAGACCACTTTTCCTTCGAGGCAATTCATTTGGGTTTGACATTTCAGAGCTCTCCGGCTTTGGAAAATTTATTTCTGACTCGTTTCATGTAAATCAAATTGCATGAGACTTCTGCCTTCAGATTATAAATGATCGCATTAAGCCAGAAGATGCTCTTGGCCACAGCCAGTCGAAAAATGTGATTTCGTACAGTTGATGTTCTTTTTCCCTAATTTTTTTTTTTTTTTTTTTTTGTGAGCAGACAGTTTTGTATATTCCCAAATCAAGCCATTTGCACACAGTGTTCTGGTGAGGTCCCACTTGGAATATGGCATCCAGCTTTGGGGTCCAACAGCAGAAGGATGTGGAGTTGTTAAGAGATGGTCCAAGGGTGGAGCCCCTCTGCTCTCGAGCCAGGCTGGGAGAGCTGGGGGGGTTCACCTGGAGAAGGCTCCAGGGGCACCTTAGTCTCCTTTCAGGGCCTAAAGGGGCTCCAGGAGAGCTGGGGAGGGACTTGGGACAAGGGATGGAGGGACAGGACGAGGAGGAATGGATGTTCTCCTTTCCTGCTCGTAACCACCATCTCCCTTCCTTTCCAAAAGAAATGGGATTTTTGCAGTAAAACCAATCCCCAGCAGCTGGATGAGCAATGACAAGAAGGTTTTTGCTCCCTCTTTCTATTTTCCTTTTTCCCTCCCCCCGGGCTGGACCTGGCACAAAGTTCAAGTACCCATCACAGGGGGCTCAGGCTGTGCTGGCACCCGGGCAGTGCCCACCCACCCAGTGATGCCTGGAGATGGTTTTCCTGACAATGTTAAGGTTCAGGAAGGGCAGATGTGGGTGGGATTCACAGGGCTGGCCGGTGACCTCCTCCCAGATGCCACGGCTGGGACAGGAAATGCTCCAAAACAATCCCAGCAGCCGGGAAGGGCTTTGGGAGTTCGAGCCGTGGGGACAAGTCAGTGCTCGGGTCACAGCAGGGACCTGAGTGATGTCTGTGTCCTTCCCCACCGTCATCCGGGTGGGATCACCTCCAGAGAGGGTCTCCAGGCCCAGTGGGCTCCGGTCCAGCCCCTGTAGCCCCCTGGAAGGCAGGAAAGGTGGGAAAACCCTGCTGCCCCTGCCCCTGCCCCCCTCCCTCTGCTCCGGTCCGGGGGCTGCCTCGGGCTGCTGCGTTGTCGTTATTTCCTTTAATTACGCTGGAAAATCTCTCCCTGAGCTGGAGGTAATTGGCAGAGCAGCCTGGGCACTCAGGAACTGGGTAGGAATAAATGCAGGAGGTAAAATTAGTTTCAGCATTTTTAAGTAGTAGAAGTGCAAAGGCAAAAAAAAAAACAAAACACCAACCCAACAGCAGCAACAACAAATATTCCCACTGAGCCCTGTTTGCTGAGGAGGAGGGAGGGAGGAGGAAAGCTGGAGCAGCACCTTAGGCTGAGTGGTTCTGGATCCACAGCTCCCTGCCAGGCCATCCAGAGCCAGATCCCAGACTCCCGCACCAGCTGTGCCCGTGGGCACCCACAGCTCTGGTCCCACCTGCCCTTGGGACACGTCCTGTCCAGGACTGACCAGAGTTTGGGCACAAAACTCATTGTTTGGGTGGGTTTGTGTCCCAGGAAGGCCTGGCCATGGCACTGAGTGCTCTGGGCTGGGGGACAAGGTGGGCATCAGGCACGGGGGGGATCCATGGGCTGGGAGGGCTTTTCCAGCCTCAGGGATTCCAGGATTCTGTCTTGGTTCCTCCTCTCCAAGAGCTCCCAGGGAGGATTCCAAGCAGATAGTGCTCCATGGAAAACTGGGACATCCAGGGCAATATTTGGGCATCTCCCCTGGGATGGCAGGACCATGGTGGCAGCTCTGGGACACCAGAGCCATCCCTGGGGGAGGACAGGGAGCTGTGACCAGCCCTGCCCAACCTCTGGCAAATCCCACAGTGCCAGGAACCCGGGAGTGGGAGCAGCTGATCCCCAGGATGGGATTCCAGCAGCACTGCCCTTCCCAGGGGCAGCTCCAGCCAGGAAAAACATGGTCCTGGTGTGACACAGGAGGGGTGGGAAGGAGGGAGCAGCAGCTCCTGCACAGGAACAGCAGGACTGTGCAGGCAGAGCTGTATAAATATGCACGTATTGATTATGTAATATTATAATCAGGGACACAAATCATATTTTTACTTTCTCTTACTAATATTTTGGGGGAAGAAACTCCCAACACCAGCCTAGATGGGTGACTCTGACTGTGAAATCCCAGTGCTGAGCATCCCCTCAGCCCTGGCACTGGGGGGGTTCAGTGGCAGAGTCCCCTCCATCACCCACGGGCAGGGGGACCCCCCCAAACACGGGGTGCCTGTTGGGGGGCACAGGCCAAGCCAGGGGGGAGCTGCTGGGTTGGTATTTAACCACTTAACTCTGCTTTCAGTGAGTCTGAACCAAAGGAGTCCTTGTTGTGCCTGTTTGTCAGAGACCACAAAGGTTTCTCTCCCTCAATCAGGCCCTTCCAGCAACACGATTTAATTGTTTCCTGTGGCTGGTTTCCCCTGGGTTGGAAGGGACCTTAAAGATCATCCAATTCCAACCCCCTGCCCTGGCAGGGACACCTTGCCCTAGAAGACAGAAAACACAGAATTTCAACCTAAACTCACATTATTTCCTGATAAAACTCTTGTTTCTTTCTTGAGGGCAACATTTAGGTGCCCACTTGGAGCAGGATAAAATGTCACCCGAGGTCCCTGGGTGGGCAGGAATCCTCAGCAGCCAGACTGGGAATCAGACAGGATTCCCCATGTCCTGCAGAGTCTCCCATCTCACTCTGCCTGGTTTAAAGCATTTATTTAAAATGAAGTTCCATGTGTGAGCTTATTAAAAAAGTGTGGTTTATGGATTTAATTAAAGTTCTGCATGTGAGACCTTGCTAATCCTGTTTGCGCTGCAACTGTATTAACGTGCTAAAAATCAATATATTTGAGTTTAAATATTTTATTGTGGCAAGCTGTTAAATATTAATGATGTAACAAGTAATCATTGTCACTGCTTCTGTCTGTTCTGGGGAGAATCTGCAGGAAATGCCTGTTCAGTTGGATGGCTGGGCAGCTCTTTGTTTCTCCAGGAATCAAAGGCTCTTGGTGGATTTGGAAAGTCATGAGAGCACCTTCCCAGTGCTGGAGAGGGAATTTTTGCAAGGGCAAGCAGTGACAGGACAGGGGAGTGGGTTTAATTGAAAGAGAGGAGATTGAGATGGGATTTTGGGAAGGAATTCCTGGCTGGGAGGGTGGGGAGGCCCTGGCCCAGGTTGCCCAGAGAAGCTGTGGCTGCCCCTGGATCCCTGGGAGTGTCCAAGGCCAGGTTGGAGCAACCTGGGCTGGTGGAAGGTGTCCCTGCCCATGGAAGTGTTTGGAATAAGATGGGCTTTGAGGTCCCTCCCAACCCAAACCATTCCAGGATTCCACGGTTCTCCACCTCACCACACAAGGAGGGAAAGGCAGCCAAGTGATGCTGCCTGTGTGCACCAATTCCCATGATCCAAGCCAAGACTGTGTCACCTGCTGGGCCCTCTGGGTGTTGGATCCTCCTCCACCATCTCCAGGGACATTCCCAGCTCTCATCCCCCCGCTTGCTCTGGCAGTAAAAATGTACATTTTCTGCCTGTCTTGGCATTTTTTCCTGCATTGGCCCCACCAGTGGAAGCTGGAGGAACATCTCAGATATTTGAGCAGGCACACAAACAAAACCATTAACCTTTTTGGGATGGTGAAGGGCTGTTTTTCACCCCTGCATTTTCCCAGGGCAGGAATTCGTGACCTGATGGACCCCAAGGTCACATCCAGCTGCCGAGGGACTTTGCCAAGAAGTTTCCCACCCAAACCTTGTCTCTGGAAATGCACAGTTCTTGACGGTTTTCCTGCTCTGAGAATGTCAAATTATGCTGCACCAAGTGAATCCCAAGCAGGGGGTTTGTGATCACGCTGGGGAGAGATCCGGGTTTATTAATAAACATGATGCTGTAAACGCGGCTCCCACCGACAGGACACGGAGGAGCCAATTTGTTTGCCATCAAATCCTAATCCTGCTGCAAGTCAATCTTGTTTGCTGTCCTGCCACCTCCCAGGCAGCACGTGGTGGGGGGGTCTCTGCCCGGAATATTCCCGGGAAAGGGCAGCAGGAGCCGATGTGCCCAAGGAAGGGTGTGGAGTGTTGGGAGAAGGGACATCCCAGCTCTTGGTCTGGAGCCTTTGGAGCCCTTCCCGTGGCTGATCACTGTCATCCCTGCTTTTGAAAGGTCCACCCTGAGCACAACTACAACTTTTTACAACCCCCTGACAGGGTTGGGAGCCAGGGAGGTTGGGCTCTGCTCCCAGGGAACAAGGGACAGGAGGAGAGGGAACGGCCTCCAGCTGTGCCAGGGGAGGCTCAGGTGGGACATCAGGAGGAATTTCTCCCTGGAAAAGGTTGTTTAGCCTGTGGTGGGTGGGGTGAGCACATCCCTCAAATCCCTTAATTCCTGTCTCACTTCTCACTGATCCAGGAATGTTATTTCTCCATTTCAGTTTGTGGTTTCCAGGGGTTTTTTTTCTTTTTCTAAGAAAACAGAAGACTGGGGGAAAAGACCTTTTGAGTTTCAGATGTTCCGGAAAAAAAAAAAACCACAACAACTAAGTGATTCTGCTTTAAAAGTCATTAAAATGTTCCAATGGAGAGAAGTGGAGGATCTGTAATTATTACACTGGCAGGGGTTATTTTTCCTATTCTCGTTAGAACCTCCTTTCAAACTAATAACATCCTTCCTGGCAAATGAGATCCTCTTCCACTACCCTAATATTTTTGCTGTAAGGAGAATCCCAGTCTTTGCCATTGCAATGGAATCCAATGCCCACATTCCTGATGGGCACAGACATTCCTCCAGGAAGCCAATGCCCACATTCCTGATGGGCACAGACACTCCCCCAGCTCTGGGTGCATCCCAGCTCCCATGGGTGTCCCGGTGAGGATGAAGGAGGGACCCACCTGATGGGTCCTCAGCACCACCCCCAGGGAGGTTTCATGGTTTTCCATGTGTTTTTCTCCCAGCTTGGCTCTTAGCTCTTGATGTTCCCCTGGGGCAGCAGCTTGAACCCCCACCTGACCTGAGCCCCCAGGGATGCTCCAAGTGGGAGCATTGCCATGAAATCCAGGGCTGGTTGAGCTCGCTGCTGGTTTGGGTCTGTCCCTACCCCTGCAAATCCACCCCCTCTGCAGACAGCCCTGCTCTGTGCAGCTCCCTGCCAGCACTGGGATATCAAATCCCAAACAACCCCTCAGTAATGCTGTTGAAAACAGGCAGGGGGAATCACGTGCTCCTGGAAATGCCTTCTCCTCTCCCAGCGCTTCTTGCTGTGGGAAATACTCGCAGTGCTCAGCTGTTCAGCTGTAAATCTGCTCTGGCTGGGTCTGAGGGACATCAGAAGTTGTCACTGAAAGCCCTGAGTGACCCCTCCAGGTCAATCCTGGCTGCTCCTCAGCAGCTGTGTCACC